>NW_006203593.1:25740-58215 GCF_000334495.1 Tupaia belangeri chinensis | reverse complement strand
TTTTACTTGATGAGAGAGAGAGAAAGGGAAAATGAGAAAGCAGGCCTCCAGGTCCAGGACTCAAACCACAGTCAACCATGTGAGAGTCTAGCGCTTTATCCAGCACACCACCTGCTGGCCCCAAAAAAGGTAATTATTAAAAGATGAAAAATAAGAACCAGTAGCTGACATAATGGCTATGCTGCTGGACTCCCATGTGGTCGACCACGGTTCAAATCCCAGACACGCTGGCTTAAACTCACGCCAGATGCATGTGTGTGCATGCCCAAGATCCCGAGAAGAATGGAGACGAAGGGATTGTGGCATGGCCATCCTTCCCAGGGGGTGATTTCTCGCTTTCTGTCTCTCTGTCTCTCTCTGTCTTTCTGTAGAGCATGCGCGCCCTACAACAAAAACCTCTACAAAAAAAAATAAAGATGAAAAATAAACATTTCAATAAAGGGTAGATGGATTATCCTCATCATTTTTCATAATAAGGATTCAAACTGATGACTGTACTTTTTCTTACTATGTTCTTACCACTTTGTTCATTTCGAAGATTGGAATGAGAGAAATACTGTCTCCTAAGTGCATGTGCATATATTTTGAAGTAGCTTCTGTGGGGACCTTTTCTGTTCTGATGTGATGGAATAATTCCTTAGATGATGGGTAGGTAGGAAGGTAGGTGGATGGATGTATTTAGAGAGAAAGTAAAAGGCGGGACATGAGGAAACTAGGTATTTGTTCAATTTATTTAGCTTAGTAAGTCCAGAAATTTTTTTCCTAATGATTATCCCAGAAGTTTTCAGAATTTGGAAAGGTGTCTGGCCATTAACAAATCTGAATTTGAATTTTGCATTCGACAGTGCTTTATTAGATATTCTGGGCAGAAAGTTGAAAATCAGTAAAACTCCCTTTCTCTTTAGTCAGTTAAATCTGAAATAATATGTGCAGGATTGTGTATGTATGTATGTGCATGAAAATGTGTAATTGTTTTCCTGTAATCCAGAGCTTCAATGTTTCCTCATGTAAATTCTGACATGAAAATTCAACCCCGCAAAAATCCATATATTACTTTTAGGTGATCTTATACCATCTCATTTCTTCATTCTTCCTAATTATCGTACTAATTGTTTTCAAAATTATATTGAGTGAGGATGTGTTTACTTGGGGACAGCATTAATATGCCATTAATTGTAAGAAAATTGATCATCACAAGTGTTCAAGACTATTTATGTTTTTACATTCACACAGTAGCTTTGATTACATAAATGAAAACCAGAAGGCATAACCAGTCTAAAACAACAAGATCAATAACAACCAAAGGGCTTGTTACATTTAACAAAATGGGATTTCATGCACAATAGACCCATTAATTTATTTCCTATAGAAAGCCTTCTGGTCTATTACCTTTTGAAGCATATGTAATTATTATATATTTTTACATGTATGGATAGAATACATGTAAACATACTCTACCTACAATATGCATTAAGGTGCTCAATATTTTATGTATGTTTCCTATTATATGTTACAAATGTATAAAAATGTTTACCCATGTTACAAATGTATAAAAATGTTTACCCATGTTCATAACGTTTTATACTTTTTGTCAAACATCGATATCTCTGAAAACTATATAGTTTATAGTAATAAACACCAAGGAATACTAACATATATGGATTGCTAACAAAAAATCATAAAATACTACCACAAATGAATCAGTGTACCACAAATGAACCATGTATGGTCACACCCCATATTATTGTGCTTCACGGACACTGTGTTCCTTAAAAATTAAAGTTTGGGGCCAGTGGGTGGCATGGTTAAAGCAGGTGGATCCCACATGGCCAGCTGGGCCATTTGCGTCCTGGACCCTGCAGCCTGAAAATCACACTGGACACATATGTGCCCAAAATCCCAAGAGGAGAATGGAAGAGAATGGTCTACTACATGGCCATCCTCCCTGGGGAACAGGGGGTGATTTCTTATTGTTTCTCTCTCTCTCTCTCTCTCTTTCTCTCTCTGTCTCTCTCCAGTGAGCAAATAAATCCTTAGAAATAAAATAGTTGAAACTTTGTGGCAAACCTGGGTTCTATCTATCATGTCATTTTTTTTTTTAAGAGAGATTTTTACTATAGGGCATATGCTCTCACAAGATAGACAGAGAGGCACAGAGAGACAGAAAGCAAGAAATCACCCCCCTCTGCCCCAGGAGGAAAGGCCATACTGCAATTCCTTCTCCTGCAGCAGTCTCCTCTCAGCATTTTGGTATGCACTCAGACACGCCCAGTATGAGTTTTTTTATTTTTTCTTTTTTAAATTTCATTTTCTTTTATACATTCAGTCACATTAGTTAGTTTACAAAGTGACTATTTCAACAGGTAAACATTTCTCCCTAGTCCAGTTGATAAAATTATAAAATATCTTCAACAATCTCCCTAGTCCAGTTGATAAAATTATAAAATATTTTCAGCAATAAAATATCTTCACCTCAAAACGCAATCTACTATGTGGGAGTCCAGCGATGTAACCATTATACCATCTGCTGGTCCTCATGTCATTTTTTTTTTAAACACCATGTGTGCAGTTTATGTCTCTGTGTCATATTTTGGTGAATTTTTACAATACTTCAAACTTTTTCACTATTATTATATCTGTTATGGTGATCTGTGATGAATAATCACTGATGTCACTATTGACATTTTTTTGGGGGGGATGCCATAAACCATGCTCATATAAGATAACTAACTTAACCAATAAATGTGTGTTTCTAACTGTTCTATGGGCCAATCATTCTCCTGCATTTAACGCCCTCTCCTTAAGCACTTATTCCCTGAAACACAGTGATACTGGAATTAGGTCATAAGTGACCCTACAATGGCCTCAAGTGAAAGCAAGAGTTGCACGTCTTTCACTTTAAATCACAGCTAAAAGATGATGCTGAGTGAGGAAGGCCTATCAAAAAGCTAGGACAGGACAAAGCGAGGTCTCTTTTAACCCAACAGCGAAAGTTATAAATGCAAAAAAAAAAAAAAAAGGAAGGGAAGTAAAAGTACTACGCAGTGAATATGTCAACAGTATGCAGACTACCTTCTTAGAAGGTAGGAGAGATGACAAAGCTGCAGAAGAAAAGTTTGAAGCTGCCAGAGATTGGTCCGTGAGATTTAAGAAGTCATCTTCATAATATGAAAGAATGAGGTGAAATACCAGTTGCTGATGTAGAAGCCGCAGCAAGTCATCTAGAAGATCCAGCTAAGATAACTGATGCAGGTAGCTAAGCTAAACAACAGATTTCCAAAGTAGCTGAAACAGTCTTTCATGAGAATATGTCACCTAGGACTTTCATAGCTGGGAACCCTGGCTCCAAAGCTTGAAAGGGCAGGCTGACATTCTTGTCAGGGTCTAATGCAACTAGCTGGTTACTTAAGTTGAAGCCAATGCTCAGTTATTACACCATTCCCCAAATCCTGGGGCCCTAAGAATGATGCTAAATCTACTCTACCTGTCCTCTATAAATGAAACAACCAAGTCCAGATTACATAAATTTGGTAGACAGAGTGGTTTACTGAATATTACTCAGGGGAAAAAAGTGATTTCTTTCCAAATGTTACTGCTCGTTGACAATGCACCGGTCAAACAAGTGCTCTGATGGAGTGTGCAAGGAAATTAAAGTTGCTTTAATGCCTGCTAATGCGACATTCTGCCGCCATGGGTCAAGGAGTAATTTCAACTCTCAGGTCATATTTAATAAGTATATTTGGGGGTCTGGCAGGTAGCATGGTTGTTAAAAGCCCTTGAACTCCCACATGATCATCTGCAGTTCGAGTCTTGGACCTGGTGGCTTGCTTTCTCACTTTCTCTCTCTTTCTCTGTCCCTCTCGGGTCAAATTAAAATAAGTAATACATAAAGTTAAATAAAACAATTTCCCCCGAAAAAAGAGAAAGAAAAACAAGTATATTTGGTAAGAATATGGTTGCCATAGATAAATTATTTTTCCAATGAATCTGGGCAAAGTCAATTGCACACCTTCTGGAAAGGATTTGCCATTCTAGACGCCGCCAAGTACATTAATGACTCCTGGGAGGAAGTCACAATCTCAACATGAACAGGAGTTTGGAAGAAGTTGATCCCAGCCTTCATAGCTGACTTCAGGTGGGTCAAGACTTCCGTGAAAGGAAGCAAATGTGGATGCAGTGGAAATAGCAAGAGAACTAGAATTAGAAGTACAGTCTGAACATGTGATTGAATCTCTGCTGTGTCATGATAAAACTGGAACAGATGAGGAGTTACTTCTTACGGATGAGGCAAAAAAAGTAGTTTAGAAGGCGACATAATCTTAGTGGCTATAGCAACGGCAGCACTTGAGAGGACCGATGTCAATTCTGAAGATGTTCTGCTGTGGGTTCTTAAGAAGCACTGGATTCTACAGATGGGTCTTCCATGAAAGAAAGAGTTAATCAATGCAATAAACTGCATTGTGTTTTATTTTAAAAATTGCCACAGCCAGCCTTTGGCAATTACAATCCTAATCAGTCAGCAGCCATCAAGGGACGATACTTCATTGGCAAAAAGATTAGGATTTTCTAAAGAATCAGATAGCTATTAGCAATCATTTTTTTTTTTTTTTGAAGAGGATTTTGCTATAGAGCACCTGTGTGCACCAGAAAGACAGAAAGAGACAGAGAGACAGAAAGTGAGAAATTACCCTTCAGAGAGGATGGCCATGCCACAATATCTTCTCCTCCATTCTCCTCTGGGGATCCTGGGCATGCACACACACACACACGCCTGGCATGAGTTTAAGCCCCCTTGTCCGGGACTCAAACCACAGTCGACTACATAAGAGTCCAGCAATGTAGCCATTATGCCAACTGCTGATCCAGTAATTAGCAATTTTAATGGCGATCTGTGCATTGATCTCTATTCTTAAGACATAATGCTATTATATACTTGGTAAATTATAGTGTAAAGAGAACTTTTATATACACTGGGAAATTCAACATGCATAACTCACTTTATTATGATGTTTGCCTTACTGAGATGATCTGGAACCAAGCCTAAAATATCTTCAACATGTGCCTATAATATAATTCTATGAGAAACAAAATAATAGATGAGTAATCATTCTAGAATTGTTAAACAATATTGCTCCCAAATTCTGCAGAAAAGTTAGCACAAAAGTTTTAAGATACTGCCTGCCTGGGGTCCAGACAGTGGTGTAGCAGTAAAACACAAAGTTCTGCAAGGCAGAGCCATGAGGGAAACTTGTGGTTCATGTCTGGGGACTCCTTCAAGACTACGTTGGGAGTGCTGTCTCTCTCTCTCTCCAAGTGTCTCTCTCACACTTTACTAAATAAACAACCTTAAAAAAATTCTACCTAGAGGGCCAGCCAGATGGTGCAGTGCTTAAAGCACCTGGATCCCACACGGCCAACTATGTGGTTCAAGTTCCAGACCTGGTTGCTTGAAAAACCACACCTGGTGTGTGTGCATGCATGGGCAAAATCCTGAAAGGAACGGGAAGGAGAAGAGATTGTGGTGTGATTATTCCTTCTGGGGGGGGGTGATTTCTTACTTTTTCACTCTCCCTCTCTCTCCCTCTATCTCTGTCTGGCAAGTGCATGCCACTTATAGCAACAACAACAAAAGAAGGAAGAAAGAAGAAAGGAAGGAAGAAAGAAGAAAGAAAGAAAAATACTATCTAGGAAATTAGCATGACATTTGAAATAGCTCCTACACATACACATAGTCATCAACCACTTCCTCCCTTCCAGTTCTGTCTTCTCTCTGTCCTTCCAACCAGTCCCTTCATTCTGTCTTTCCATTTACCTTTATTTTCTATTGATTATTTAAAATATGTTCTGAATGTAACCCCAGATTTAGGCTAGAAATAAAATAACAGCCAGAAAGAGTGGAGCAGTGAACAAGTATGCAATCTTTGGTAAGTGCAAAAGCTATTATGAAGTAATAAGGAAACTTATGCAGGTGGTGTAATTTAGTCATTTGAGACGAGAACACTTTTTTGAGTAAAAATTAGGCAAAAAACAAGAATTGAATCACCTGCTGAATAGAGAAAATAGTATTCTAGGCAGAGAAAATAGTTTAGCAAAGGCTTAAATTTAAGGGATAAATCTGTTAACATGCAATACAGACCATTTGAAACATGTTAAAATGCCAGAAAAACTTACATTTTAGCCCAAAAGGTTATACTTTATAAAAGTGCTTCTACCATATTTAATAACTACAAGAATAGTAATGATATATTAAATGATATTAGTATAGTATAACACTATAATATATTAATACTACTATTATACTATTATAATACTAATATTTTATTATAATAATATACTATACTAATATATAATAAATATTTTATACTCTTATTATTATTATATTATAATTAGTATAGCATAGTAACATAATAAAAAGTAATAACATTAAAATAATTATGGTAGGGATTTCCACTGAGTTCTTAATATTTATCTAGAACTGTTCTGGGTGATTAATTTATCATTCATTCCTTTAACTTAAGTGTGAATATTATGCTGTTTTGTAAATAAAGACATTAAGAATAGACATGTTCATTTCCTTTTTTATGTTCACATAGAAATAGGTAACAGAATCAGTTCTCTCTGATTCCAAATCACTTACTTCTTAATTATTCAGCTAAATAACCTGTTTTAGGACATGCAATCATTTCATTTAACCCATCCCCTGTGTATATTTTAGTTTATCTTTTAATATATTTTCCACATCATATAAACCATGCCATCTGGCAACTTCATACATGTTGTCATGTGTATCATTTATCATTATTTGATGGTAAATTTCTAGAAAGATAATTGCTTCCCCAAACATTTTGACATTATATTAACTTTACACTAGTGTTTTGTTTTAATTTATAATTTTTTAATGACAGCTGTTTTTTAGTTATTGACTTATTTATTATTATTATTTTTAAATTTGACCCAAGAGGGACAGAGTAAGAGAGACAGAGAGAGGGGGTGGGGAGTGAGAAAAACAAAGGTCCAGGACTCAAACTGTGGTAGCCCTGTGGGAATCCAGCACCCTTAACCACCACTCCACCTGTAGGCTCCTCATCTTATAACTTTTTTTTTTTTTGAGACGTTTTTGCTATAGTGTGTGAACACTCGCCAGAAAGACAGAGAGAGACAGAGAGATAGAAAGTGAGAAATCACCCCCCCCAGGGGGGATGGCCACACTGCAATCTCTTCTCCTCCATTCTCCTCTTGGGATCTTGGGCACGCACGCATATGTACCCAGTGTGAGTTTAAGCCACCGGGTCCAGGACCCGAACTATGTTCGATTACATGGGAGTCTAGCATCATTGCATTATGCCAACTGCCGGTCCTGCCACAACTGTTTTGAGGGAAGAAGCCAGATGTTTTCAAATGATGCTAAAATTTTCGTTTTGAATGTGTGTGGGTAAAATCTCTTCATCTTTAAATCTAGGCAACTAATATATTTTATTAATACTGAATAGACCAAATGAGACATATTTGTGGGCTAGATTTCATAGTTTTACCATAATCTTTTATAATCTACTTAATCTACCATAAGATTGCCTCTGTGAAAATAAATTAAGACCAAAATTATTACAGAAACAGGAAAAAGTTGCTGACAGTTGCTTATTGGTCACTTCTTATTGTCTGTGTGATTGACCTTCACAAAGACATTTTTTTCTGATAAGAACTTGCACCGGACCAAATTAGGGCTGGCCTCACAACTTTCTGACAGAAGAAAAAAGAACATTATCTCCCACCAATAGGCTGCTCCAGATAATTTCTGCAAATAGATGTTTATCCAATCCTGGCCCCTCCCTATTTCCCTAGATCCTGCTCAATTACCTGTGACCAATGAAAACACTTTTTAAACATCTTTTTGAAGTTGAAAAGAAATTTGCTTACTTAGAACTATCAGACATGTCTGTCATTTCTCTTGAACTCTGCCACTGTCTGGCTGCATTCTCCAGAGTTTGACCATTATTTTGTATTAGCTTCATAAAACCTATAAATTCCTCTTCTCTTAGTAACTTTTTACTTTGTAGTCATCTTTTTTTATTCAACACTTCTTGGCTCTCATCATTATATTAGACAAGCAGAACTTGAAATCTATTGTCATAAAGCAACATAATTATTCCCTTTCCACACCTGCTCAAATACATTGGGTAGGCCAGTACCTTCTCTAAGCTTGAATGAAATCAGAATTGTGTCTCAATTTTCTCTATCATTCTCTGGTAATAAAAGCACTATAATCACTTCAGTTCCTAGAATAGTAGTCTTGCAAAAAAATAGTCAACATTATATATAGTACATAAAGTTATAAATTTTCCCATCTCCTCATTTTGACTTGCCTCAGTTAACTACCTCCATAATCTTCATCAGCTAGTTCTTCTTTTTTTAACTTTTATTCTTTTTTTTTTTTTTTATTTCATGAGAGAGACAATCAGACAGGTAGGCATGCCTAGTAAAGTTTGGTCATACTGTAATTGTCCACAATCTCCCAAACACCCAAGGTCATAAGCATCCACATGCATAATGAGACATATAGGAAACTTAGAATAGTATTTGTGAACCATCCATTAGATTCAGATAGTTGTATGTCTCCCCTAGTCCCTCCAGCAGGGCTACTGGGATTTGAGGTAGATAATAGATACACATGTTCGGGACAAAATAAATAGCTTTTTTCAACTGGTGGAAAGATCTTTCAGGATATAACATAATTTTGAAACATGGTACTTTCTTTCTGAGATTTGTTTGAGACTCCATAACAAATGAAAATCGAAGTGCTAAAGTTTCTATGCAGGATACATGGAAAAATGCTCATATCTGGTTTGGAAACTCTCATCCTCACATAAATAGTAAAATATAGTTGAAAGTAGAGACAGCCATTGTAAAATTGAGGCAGGATTTATTGTGAGTTTCCCCTGTGCTTGAGGTTCCACTCACCCATTTTAAGTGCTATGGTTCTTTCTTGTTACCTTGATTCCAAGAAGAGGATCTTTAAAGAAATTCATAGAGGTATTACATTCATTTCCTGTCATTTAAAATCCATTCAATTGTTTTTAAACTGTAAACTATAAAACATCTTCTGGGGGAACAAGTGGGTTAAAGTAGCTTAAATATGCTTGGCCTTAATAATATTTGCTGCATTATTGTGATGGTCCATGTGTAACCTACCAAAACTAGCCCAAATAAGCTAATTTAGCAGTAACTACTGTTACACAAGTTTACTTGCAGGATGCATGCACTTAAAAGGCTGTGTGAGCAGAAATCCACCCCCAGCTGCAGAAGGGGATTAAAATTAGATAAATGGGAGTAAAGCTCATGTTAACCAATCAAAACTGCTGCTACAATCTTTTATTTGCATAAAAATAGATCAGTGGGGGAACCAGCAGTTAGGTAATGGCTATGTCTCTGGACTCCCACGTAGTCCACCAAGGTTTGCCTTGCGGACCCAGTGGCTTAAAACTCACGCTGGGCGTGTGTGTGTGCGTGCCCAAGATCCCAGGAGGAGAATGGAGGAGAAGGGATTCTGGCATGACCATCCCCCCTGGGGGGTGATTTCTCCCTTTCTGTCTCTATGTCTCTCTCTCTGTCTGGCGAGCACACACGCCCTATAGTGAACACCTCTCAAAAAAAAAAAGAAAAAATAGACCAGTGGGAGTGCAGGAGTGAAAATTATTCTTTTATCAAAGACCTAGTCTTTTTTGTATTTAGGGAGGCACTAGAGCCACAACACTTTTTCTGTCTCCTTGCAAGCTAAGCATTAAAAGCCTACTATAAAACCCTTTCTTGCTTAAAAATTCTATTTCAGTTCTCTACATTTTAGCCTGATTTGTTACACAGCAAGCACTAACTGATACAAACCAGAATTAAGGTATAGTCAGGTGGAAATATAAGAAAAATAAGAACTTCTTTGGCATATGTTGATTATTGATTGTTTGTCTTCTGTTTGCTTCTGTGGGCTCCCTAATGCATTCCTCCTAATGCAATTCTATGGTATTAGACAGTGTTTCTGCTTGTAATGACTCTATTTCTATCTTAATTTTTCTGCTTCCAAAATCCATATTCACCTTCAATTCTTCCAAGTTGCTTAGCCTATGTCACAGCTTTCTTGACTAGAAAAATTTTAAAACATCCTAAACCTTTGGGATTATGTCTCATTATAACCTTTTGGAAAGCTTATCATGATTAAACTTTAAAAAAATGACTACTATATTTACAAGTTAATGAATCTCATTTTATATATGACATTAGGAATTCGCACCATAAAGTACATTGTGTTTTTGTAGCAACACCCGTAAAAGGTAATTTACTTTTCTGCAGGTAAAATCGTGAGAGAGAAACAGCCTAGGCATAAAGACCAGAAAGACTTACGTTGCATTCTGACTCTGTCAGTCACTATCTGTTTCATCTTAGTTGAGTTGCTTAACTTTTTTCCATTTTTAATTTTCTCGACCGTATAGTATTGATACTATCTTTCTATATCAGATTATCATTAATACATCGGGTTGTCAGAAAAGGTATGACATATTTTTCTATGTATTTCTATGCAAAAATGCATCATGGCTTTTCTTGCAACTCTATGAAACATATCAACTTACAATGTTAAATACAATTTACACTTAGTAGTTTACAGTTTAAAATACAATTGCACATCTAGTACAATTTTCCTTCCTTTCTGTTAGCAGAAAGTAGACTATGAGATGTGAATGATATAGTTTCTGAATGCAAACTTAGAAGCAAGTTATTCTGAGCCACACAAAAATCCCCAGTACCATCAGTGCTGCACTGTATAGTCTCTCCTTAGTGGAAAGTGTCCAGGACAAAGACTACCCAAGGGTTCCCAGAGAAAGCGATACCAGAGACTCAAAAAGAGTAGGTTTTTTGAATACCAGTGGCTGGGGAGTTGACAGAGCCATACCTATTCTGAGAACTCTAGACCAAAACTCACAATGCTAGCATCATCATTACACTACAACAAACCTTTAACAGCTGTACGTGAAGAATAAGCCATAAAACTCCCATCAGGATTAAACAGCTCACTGAGTTCTTCGCCATTATGCCACCAATCTCCATATTACAGAATGTACCCACCACAGACGGCGTTCCTCACAAGAGGCTTTCTTAAACCACTGTTTGGCAGACGTACTTCAAGAAACATTAGTGTTTCACTTCAAAATACTTGAAAAACCTAGTTTTTCAACTAGGTTGACAAAGCAATGACTAGGAAAGTTGGGATTTTAAGTAAACTGAATTGAGAACATTATGAATACCTCTTATTTCATGAGTTCTTTGACTCTAAAGGTTAGGTATAAATGATCTTATTTAGCAGATGATTATAGCTGTTAGTGTGGAAATGAGTTTCTGGCTTAATGATTAGGTTTATTATTTATAAATTTGTTTAACTCTTTTTCATTTTGAGGTGCCCAGGTGCTCCGGCAATACATGACAAGAATATGTTTTAGATGGATTAATACATCCATCCTCATGCAACAAGCTGCATACACAAGAAATAATTAAATTTAAACCAAGACAAGTGCTATAGCAGATAAATCAATGTAGACACTGCACTTGATTCCTGATGCTGTGGTCAAGTGTCAAACTGTACAGAAAACTCTCCTGGTAACAGGTGAAATCCTCCTGCCACATTAACCATGTAGGCCGTTGAGCAGTTGAAGAAAGGGCTTTAAAGAGCTTCTGCCAAGAATAAAATTTGTTAGTTGAAAACTTAGTGTGTGTGTGGAGAGGAGGGGCTAAGATTTTGATGACAATCCTATTTGAACTGCACCTTAATAAATTGTTAGTTGTACAATGGACAGTAGACAAGAATGAATTTCTTAGACATATTGAGGGGTTGTTCTCATATACTGAAATGTGATGGTACTTTGCTATATTTTGTCTTAGTCATTTCTATGCCAAGAATAATCTTGAACTGAAACAAATCTATTGAATAATAATAATAAATTTGGGAACCAGCAGTTAGCGTAATGGCTATGTCGCTGGACTCCCACGTAGTCAACCGTTCGCATCCTGGACCCGGTAGCTTAAAACTCACGCCAGGTGCATGTGCGTGCATGCCCAAGATCCCGAGAGGAGAATGGAGGAGAAGGGATTGCAGCATGGCCATCCTCCCTGGGGGGTGATTTCTCGCTTTCTGTCTCTATGTCTCTCTCTGTCTGTCTGGCGAGCGCACGCACCCTATAGTGAAAACCTCTCAAAAAAAATAAATTATATACATCTGAATGATATTACAATATAAATGATATTTGCATTGGGTTTTTTTAAAAGAACAATGATTATTTTAAATAAATGAGTAAAGCATTTGCATCATTTCTAGAAACATACATAAAAAGTTTCTACTTCAAGCTTTTGATTTTTGTTCTTTTTTAAAGTTGCCATTTTGGATCTAATCAATGTTTATGGTAGACATTCTGTGATAAAAATTTTGATCATAGGGTAAATTACTATACCTGTATGAACTATGGCCACAGAGAATTTGAAACATTTCTTTTTCTGTTTTTAATTTGCTATAGGGTGTGTGCACTTGCCAGAGAGAAATAGAACAAGTGAGAGAGAGAGAGAGAAAGAGAGGGAAAGTGAGAAAGCACATCCCAAGAGGGACGACCAAGCTGCAATCCTTTCTCCATTCTCCTCTTGGGATTTGGGGCATACAAGCATACAATCTGGGTGTACCTTGCAAGTCACCAGGACTGGGGCTCAAATTGTCAGATTTGTGAGCTCCAACTGCCTTAACTACCACACACCATGCTGGTCTAGATGTTGATAACTTCTAACCCTAACTGAGTCTGGCACTGGTGCAACAGGAATACAATTGGATCTACCAGAGAAAGGTTCTAGAGTCATGCCCTGGAAACTCTTTGAGCATTCCTAGTGTGCACATACATGTCCATGATTCTAGGAGGTGCATCCATAGTCATGCTGTGGCCACCTGAGGTGAGGTGGATCAGGGCATGAGGAACCTGTTATGCTACCTATTTATCTCTCTTTCTCTCTCTCTCATGGAAGCCTGATTTTTCAACCACAGTAGATAATTATTGCTTTTTTAAACCTACTCTCACTGATATTTTATATAAGCAAATATCTTATCCAATAGAGAATTAGTAGGAGAACGCTTAATTTTCATGTCTGTTTTAATATTTATTTATGTAATACAAAATGCTGTCATACTCCAATTCTAATGGACAATGATTAGCTTCCTAAATGGAATTCTGTAACACTGTAATTCTCATTTCAGCATCTCCAATTTGTCATATTATTTTCAATCAAACTGATGACTAATAGCTATCTTATTAGCAATGATTTTTGGAGTGATGCAAGAGAATATTTGAGCTTCACCATTAATGTGGATCCTAATTATGATGACTAACCAGTTTATCAATAAAATCAAAATAACTTTTAAGAATGAAAAGGATGAATTATTAATACTGAACCAGGATTGTCCTGGGCAAGCAGAGATAGTCATGTCAGTCACAGATGCTCCTAATGGAGGGAGAATATGTACAAAAACAATAGTAATAACAATAATAATAATAACAATGGGTAAGTTGCCAAGAAAAACAAATAGGGAGCCATAAAAGCAGATCAATAACTGAAGAAAAAAGCTTTATCTTTGTTTCTGATGGTTTTCTTTAGAAATTAGCTTTAGTGTCTTTCTTCATGCTACTAAAACATAATGCAGTAATAAAATGCTTAATAGTCTTTAGGGAAAAGTTCTTAATTATCCTAGAGAAAAATATAATTGGTCAGAATTGATCAATATTATGAAGGAAATCTATGAATCGGCTCTGAGGGGAATTCTTCATTTAAGCAATAAAACAGGCCATGCTTTTCAAAAAATTCAAAATATATTCCATAAAGATTATCAAAACCACATCTTAAGAAAGTTTTTAAAAGGTGATAGAATATTTGAATTATAGTAATGTTTGCTTACAGTTTCAATAACTCTTCTTTTATCTGCTATATTTTAAATGTACACAAAGCTGTTCTTAAATAGCATGGCCATTATAATATTAATAAATATATCAAGGGATGAAAACATTTTGATGATTTTAAGACATTTAATAAAATTTGTGACTTAAGCTCTGAAATAAAAAGAGCTTTGATGCCATTACTCTCATTCTTAAACAATAAAAAAAGATCATCAAGACAAAAAAAACAGTAAATGCTCTCGGACATAGTGAAGTACTGAGGTCACAGGGCAAACAAACCACCACCCAGAAATCTGGAGAGACAGGCAAATTCAGAGTCACAGGTGAGCTCTGCTTATCTGGAGACGCCACTAGTAGAGACACTTCAATAAGAATTTGATGTAATGGCCATTTTGACAAATTGCTAGAAGCTGACTAATGTTAGCATGACTAAATCTCCCTGGAGTTTCAATCTTAGGGAACCCCAACTCTTCCTTGAGTATCACCATGAGGTCCGCACCATATTTTTTTTTCTTTTTTTTTTTTAGTTTACTTTATGCCTTGTACACTCACCAGAAAGAGAGAGACCAAGAGAGAGAGAAGAGAAATCACTTCCTGGGGGGATAGCCATGTCACATTCAATTCTCTTCCATTCTCCTCTTGGGATTTTGGGCGCACACACACACACACACACACACACACACACACACTCAGTGTGTTTTCAAGTCACCAAGTCCAGAGCTCAAATTGCACAATCAGCTATGTGAAATCCACCTGTCTTACCACTATGCAACCTGGCTAGCCCAAGTCTACCAGATTTTCACAGAGAAGGACATCATTCTGGTTTAGACAGGGAAGAACAGTAATCATTGTGAAACAGGACCAGAGTACACTTCATATAAAAAGCCAACTCTCAAGGAACAAGGGCTTCATCAGAGTATTATTCCACATAGGTGAAAGGCAATCCTCCTACTAGCTTCTACTTTTTGTCTCACATTAGGAGGAATGGACTAAGAAAACTTCATAAAGGTCATAGATCAGATCTAATAAAATAATTAGATTTATTATAAGATAATAGAACAATTCTTTCTCTCCGCACACTCCAGCAGACATTCAGTAGATTACAGCTGTAAGGGCTTCATGCTGCATAATCTTTGAGAAGTACTTAGGAAATAGGGGAGGCAAAAAAAATATATGAAAGAAAATTGAGGTTTCAGGAATACATAGCTATAATAAATTTTAAGCACAGACTAAATTTTAGCCAGATTAACATACAACTTCATCCTTAAAGCCAACGTGCCTCAGCTACTATTGCCTGATATGCCAAGTCTAGCTTTTAATAAAAAATTACAGAGTGTGCTGAAAGATCAGGGTAAATAAAGTCTGCAGAGACAAAGCAAATATTAAAATCATACATACATTTAGGGGTTTATTTCTGGGTTCACTATTCTTTTCCATTAGTCTATATATCTATTTTTGTGCTAGTACCATGTGTTTTGATTGTCACAACTTCATAGTATATTTTGAGGTCAACTAGTGAGATACTTCCTATTTTAATCTTTTTGCACAGTATTGCATTGGTGATACAGATAATTTTATGATTCTAAATATACTACTCGTCCATAAAGAAAGTGAGACGCTATCATTTGATGCTAAGTAGATGAATACAGAAGATGTTATGCTAAGTGAAATAAGTCAGACTATGAAAAACAAACACAGTATATCCCTGCTCAATATATACTGAATGTCGGGACTAGCAGGTGACATAGTAGTTCAAGTGCTGGACTCCTACATGACTGATCATGATTCAAGTCCCAAGTCCAGTGGCTTGAAACTTATGCCAGATGTGTGTGCCCAAAATTCTGAGAAAAGAATGGAGAAGGGATTGTGGCATGGCCATTCCTCCCTGGGAGTGTGGTTTCTCACTTTCTCTCTCTCTGTTTCTCTGGCAAGTGCACACACCCTATAGCAAAAAGCTCTCTCTAAAAATGTGTGAGTGTGTGTGTGTGTGTGTGTGTGTGTGTGTGTACTGAATGTCTCACTCTATGGCAGAAATGGAAAGATTTGAAGATAAAACAGTAGAGAGAACTAGTGTAGATAAGAGAGACTGTATGAGGGGAGGAGAAGGGACAATGAGGAATCTACATTGAAGAGTCAACTTAAAGGTGTTTACTTTGATGCAACCTCTCCCCTTTTCCAAGATCTTTGTATGGTTTCTTCAAATATACTTTTTAGAGTTTTCTACTATTTGGCAATTACATCAGCGAAGTGTAGGAAGAAACACTGAAAATATTGATACTGTGAAGTGTGGAGAAATCCAAATAGTATTGGTGAAAGGACTAAACATCTCTCTGAATACATTACTAATTTTTGAATACCAAATAAAACCTATCCTTATCTAAGAAACAATGTTAAGGATATCATTGATGTTATGAAGTATTCAGTACAAAATAGGTTTGCTTATTTTCATTGAGTAAAACATAAAATTAGAAACCCATAATGAACTTCCTAATATAATTTATCATACATAGAATAAACATATTTTATAGAGAAATTATACTAAAGGTTATAGTTCGTATATTTTCTTACCTAAATTTCTTTCATGACAGAGACAAACAGATACACAAACACACACACACACACACACACACGATAGATACCCTTGACAGGGTCTCACCATGCTCTAGACTTCCAACCAGTCAGGATCACAGAATCTCACTGACACACTCTGGCATGTTCAGATAGACGGGTTCTGAACCCAGGCCTCCCTGGTAATCCTAGCATCACCCAGTAGCACACCACCACCTGCCCCACCATGTCTGAGCCTGTAGTTCTTTTATTTCCTTTTTAATATTTTCATTTTCATTAAATTTGCTTCCTTTTCTGATACGAAAGTATATAAGCAGTTTCCTCAAGGGAGAACTATCTTAATAGAGTCTTGGCATATTTGCTGTTAAACATTCATTGAAGAAAAGTTTAAGAAACAATGAAAAAAAAAAAAAAGACTGGCTTGTTTATGCTTTGGACAAAAGAGCTATTCACGATGCGAGCATCCTGTCCTCCCTCCACAGCATTGTTGATTTGAACTTTAGCAGTAAATGGCATTCCAATCTTGTTGCCATAGATATATTAAAGATTCTGGCAGGTTACTGCTTGGTGTCAGGTTCTGTCACTGGGTAAAATGTTCTTGTCTTTGGAAGAAAATATCTGCCAGGAGCAGACGGGGGTTTAACATGGGGTCGGCATTGTGGAAAAGTCAACATTTGCTCTGTAGTTCACTGCAAGACTAATGAAAACGAAAGGCACGTCTCAAAGAGCCATACATAGCAAGGAACAAAGTGATGGAGGTGAGGGGAGGGCTGAGTTCCTGAAATACATTCATTCATTCTGTATTCCCCTGTGAATTAGTCTGCAAGGGCTGCCATGAAAAAAGGACCACAAATTGAGTGGTTTAAACAAAAGAATGCATTATCTCACAGTTCTGGAGGCTGGAAGTCAGAGATCAAAGTATCAGCAGGGCTTGCTCTTTCTGAGGGCTGTGAGGAAATAAAGAGTTCCATGTCTCTCTCCATGGCCTATAGACTGCCGTCTGTTCTCTGTGTCTTTATATTGTCTTCCCTCTGTACCGTCATCTGTGTCCAAATATCCCCTTTTTATAAGGACACCAGTCATAGTGATTGAAAGTCTATCCTTATGGCTTCAGATTAGGAGGTGTAAAAACTCTGTCTCTTAATCAGGTCATATTCTAAGGGATGAGGGTAGGTTAGGATTTCAGTATAAAAATTTGGAAAAACACTATCAATTCATTGCACCTTAGTATACAAATGGATCATTATTTCTCTTTTCTTTTTCTTTTTCTTTCTTTTTTTTGGAGAAGTTTTTGTTATAGTGCACATTGCACTTGCCAGAAAGACAGAGAGACAAAAAACGAGAAATCACCGCCACCCCCCACCGGGGGGGGATGGTCACACTGCAATCCCTTCTCCTCCATTCTCCTCTCGGGATCTTGGGCACGCACACACATGCGCCTGGCATGAGTTTAAGCCACAGGCCCAGGACTCGAACCGACTGGAGAAGTTTTTGTTATAGTGCACATTGCACTTGCCAGAAAGACAGAGAGACAAAAAACGAGAAATCACCGCCACCCCCCACCGGGGGGGGATGGTCACACTGCAATCCCTTCTCCTCCATTCTCCTCTCGGGATCTTGGGCACGCACACACATGCGCCTGGCATGAGTTTAAGTCACAGGCCCAGGACTCGAACCGACATTGACTACATGGGAGTTCAGCGACAAAGCCAATATGCTAACTGCTGGTCCCAAAGGGATCGTTATTTGATCCTGAGTTTCCTAAAGACATAGTTTAAATTGGTCAGTATTAGTAATATATTTATGTTATATTTGGGATTTAAATTATTTAATTACTCATAATCTGTTAAGTGCTAACAGATATATGATCTCTTCCTGAAATAATGAAAACACCTGAATATTAGATTTTTGATAATTCTTTGGTAAAAAACTAAACTTTATGCTTTATATTAGTGAACGTTGTGGCATTTATAACTTAATAACGCTATTATTAAAAAGCAGAAATAATTTCTTACATATATGATGTAAAAAGAAATATATGGGTGAAAATTATAACCATATTTTGCCCAATATAAAATCTGCAAACACCTGCAGTTTGGATTTTAAGGCTTATCTTGAAGTGCCTGTTTTATCTTTTGTCCTGTGTCAGCAATTCAGGTCCCTCTCATCAGGATGTTTTTGGAGTAGATTGGGCTGCAAGGAACTCATACCGGTGTTAGACTTGTTTTGAAACTATTATAAAGGTAATGTGATTTCAGTTGCCCTTTGTGAATTCTCTAATTAAATTGCTTTATTAAATATTGTAGTAATGGACTTCCACTTTTTTTTTTTTCTGAGAGGTTTTCGATATAGGGCACGTGCGCTCGCCAGACAGACTGAGAGAGACATAGAGACAGAAAGCAAGAAAGCACCCCCCAGGTGGGATGGTCATGCCGCAATCCCTTCTCCTCCATTCTCCTCTCGGGATCTTGGGCACGCACGCAACACGCGCCTGGCGTGAGTTTTAAGTCACCGGGTCCAGGATGCAAACTGCGGTCGACTACATGGGAGTCCAGAGACATAGCCATTACGCTAACTGCTGGTTCCCTGGACTTCCACTTTTGAGGGGAATTACAGTAAAGTTTGAATGACTGGATTTTCTCTCTTTTCTGAAACAAATAAAAAACAGTTAACCACACAGAACAATGATTTTCAGGACATTGAAACCTGGTAGAATACTTTTCCATTGAGAAATAGTTTACATGAAAAGACAATTAACTGTATTAGTCATTAGGGAAATGCAAATCAAGAACATAATGATAGCCCATGCCCACCATGATTACTTTAATCAAAAAGAAAGATACCAAATATTGACAAGAATGTGGAGAACCTAGAGGCTTTATATTCCAGATGGTAAGGTAAAATGGTATAGTGGCCTTGGAAATAGTCGGATGGCTCCTCAAATGTTAAGCAGAGTCAACATATGACCCAGTAATTCTGCTCTCAAGTATTACCTAAAAATTAAAATATATGTCCACATAAAAATGTGGACGTGAATATTCATAGCAGTTGTATTAACCAGAATTCCCTAGAGAGACAGAACTAGCAGGGTATGTGTGTAGATATATGAAATGTGATTTATTAGGGGAATTGGCTCACACAATATGGCAGTTGAGAAATCCTACAATAGGCCATCTACCAACTGGAGACCTTGGGATCCCATAGGCTGACTCAGTCCAAGTCCAGAGGTTTCAAAACCGGGAAGCCAATAGTATAACTTCCAGTCCAAGGACCAGAGCCAGAGAACCTACGGGCTGCTGGTGTAAGTAAGCCCTAAGATCCAAAGGCAGGCACACCTCAAGTTCTGATGTCCAACATACCAGGAGAAAAGTCCACCCAGCTCACAGAGAAAAGGCCAGCTCTCCTTCTGTGTGTACTATCTCATGCCCCCTGAACTACTGCATTTTATCCTTTCACATAGAGGGTGCATCTTCCCCACCTCACCCCCTGAGACTCACACATTTCTTGCCTCTGGAAACATCGTCAGAGACACGACCAGACAATTTACCAGGTTTCTAAGCATTCTTGGATCCAGTCACATTGATATATAAAATTAATCATCACAGCAGTATTATTCACAAAGCCCAAAGTGGAAGACCCCAAATCCATTTTATACATAGAATAAAATATAGTAGATTCATACAGTAACATTTTACTGGGCAATAAAAAAGTATGTATTACCATACATGTTACAACATGGATAGACCTAGAAAACAGTCTGCCAAATGAAAGGAGTGAGTCACTAAAGCTTACATGTATTTCTTTTTTTTTTTTTTGATTCAGTTAAATGAAATATTCAGAATATCCAAATCTAGAGTGAACAACTAGTTTAATGGTTTCCTGAAGCTGAGGGTGTAAATAAAGGCTAAAAGATATGTGTTATGTTTCTGGGAGGATGAAAATTTCTAAAATTAGGGACCAACAGATGGCTTAATGGTAACATTACAGGACTCCCACATAGTTGACCACAGTTCAAGTCCTAGACCCTGTGAGTTAAAATTCACACCAAGTGGGAACAGCAAGTGGTAGTGTGGTAAAGGCACTGGACATTCCCACATGACTGACCATGGTTCAAGTCCTGGACCTGGTGGTTTGCTTTCTCAATTTCTCTCTCTGTGTCTCTCTGGTCAAATTAAAACAAATGAATGAATAAATAAAATTAAATAATTCAACACACACACACACACACACACACACACACACACACACACCAGGCACATGTGCATGCATGCCCAAAATCCCAAGAGGATTACAGAGGATAAAGGTATGCAGTGTGGCCTTCCATCCTGGGGGAATGATTTCTCGCTTTCTGTCTCTCTGTTTCTCTGGGTCTCTCTAGTGAGTGCACCTACCTGCCCTATAGCAAAAATCTGTAAAGAAAAAAAAAAAGAAAATGTTCTAAAATTAGATTATGTTCACAATTCTTTGAATTTTCTAAAAACCATTGAGCTACATGATTTAAATGGTTGAATTTTGTGATCTCTGAATATCTTAGTAAGCCTATTATAAAACAGTGATAATATAACCTTGTACAAAGAAATGGTGGTAAGCAGAAACATATATTAAAACAATTATAAATATATCCCATCATTTCAAGAATATAGAATGATTGACCATGATAAGTAGAAACATCAAATTTCCAGAAAAATAGACTCAGGTTGAAGTGTAGAAAATATAATGTCTAATATTAAAAAATGCACTGTACAAAATTAACAGCAGATTTAACCTTTTAGAAGACCATTGTTGTCAAAGACAATAATAAAAACTCTGTAAAATTAAAAAAAAAAAAAAGACAAAAAAAACCCCTGAGGTAAAAAGAACGCGGCGTCACTGGACTCTGGGACTACTTTGAACATCCAAACACACGTGCATTGGCACCACCAAATCAAAAGGATAATTGAAAATATTTAAATCAACAATGGCCCCAAATCTTCTAAACTTTACGGAAAAAAAAAATACAAATTTCTGAGAAGTTTGGTGGTCTGAAGCACCAGCACCGTGAAGAAAATTATATCTCTGCACATCACAAATTACATAAAATCCATGTGAAGAGAAAAAATTTTAAGTGGCTAGCTCAAAAAGGCAGAGAAGAAAATCCAAAAGAGCAAATAACAACAGCAGATATTGTTAAAAATAAAAGAAATAGAAACAAGCTGGTAGACAGTGGAAATACTAACATTTGAGGAAAGATTACTGACCTAGAATTCTTTAGTCAGCCAAGAAGGAATTGTGGTGTGGCCATTTCCCCTATGGGGGTGATTTCTCATTTTCCCTCTCTCTTTCTCTCTCTGTGTCTCTCTGGCTAGCACAGAAACCTTATAGCAAAAACAAAAACAAACAAGTATACAAACAACAAAAAAGGATGGCTGTGGGAATAAAATTATTATATCACTATGTTCTATGTAGTTCCCTCTTCATCCAGACAGGTCCACACAAGCTTCTCCTGGAAATGTTCAATGTGTATAGATTAAGCATTATGTAGCTACATTTTCTCCAAACTATGCAAGGTGAAACTTTTCACACCATGACTTGTAGAACAAATTCTTTCATAGCAGTTAAAAGAATAAACATTGCAGCCAACCCACATAGAATTTTTGCTGGCTCTGCATTTACTAAATACATGTAGTTAGAAAAAAAAAAAAGTTAACCTCACAGAGTTAAGTCTTCTTATATGTATAAAAATAGCACACATCACATGGCATTATGGCTATTAATAGAATTAAGGTGAATTAGTGCTACAGTATCAAACAAAGTGAACAAAAATACTTAAAATTATTATAATTTTGAATATTGTTTGTACTCTGATAAAGACATCTGACATAGTAGCTAAATAACTTTCTTTTCTATTTATAGTATTTAATAACTTTGCTACCAACACTATAGGTATAATCTAACTAGAATAAGCTATTTCAATGGACTTATACAAAGTCTAAATTAAATAAAAAGAAAAAAATGAGTAATCATAGTTATACAATAACATCCTTACAATTATAAGAAATTTATACTTTTCCTCCAAATGAGTTATAATTTGGTACTCATTTTTCATCACTTCAAATGTCTTTATCACTGGATTTTATTATTAAATATATACATATTTTTAAGTATACAAATACACAGACACGGATATGCACATACACCCAGTGATAACTAACATACATTTCCTGCTGTCTAAAAATGTCTATTTTATATTCTCTATATAATAGATATGCAAGATAAACATACTTTTATATAGGTTCTCATCTGGCAGTTTCAGGCTATCAATTTTGTTTTGTTTTGTTTTTCTGTTTTTGGTTTTTACCATAGGGCATGTGCACTCATCAGAGAGGAGAGAGACAGAGAGAAACTAAGATGGAAAGTAAGAAATCACCTTTCAGGGAGATGGCCACGCAGCAATCCCTTTTCTATTCGCCTCTCAAGATTTTGGGCATACATGTACACATGCCCGGTGTGATTTTTCAAGCTGCTGGGTTCAGGACTTGAACCGTGGTCAGCCATGTGGGAATCCAGCTCCTTAGCCACCACACCATTTTCTGGCCCCAGTCTAGCATTTTTGGTCTACACATTGGTAGAAAGAACATGCTCTAAAATATACATTCTCCATTAATTTAGCCGAGGACAGAGAAACTTAGCATGTGTGTGATGCTCCTCAGAGCAGAAGCTGATTCAGCGTTACATCATCACAGCTTTCTGGGAGACTGTGTAACTCTCTGTGACAGCATCCATCCCATCCAGGTCTTGCCGACACTCAGAAACTTAATTATTCAGAACTATAAGTGCCTCTCCCCTCCCTCAGAGCTTGTAACACTATTCATGGTTTACATAGGTACAATCTTATATCTGCTCTCCTTAAGGGAATATGTACAATTATTGTGCTCTCTGTTGAATCTAACTCAATGGTAGCATGGCTCCCTTCTTATGAATGAACAGAGAAGCAAAGTTAGTGCCAGTTTTCTTTAAGTAGTTCCTCTCCCTCCTCATTTCTGACTTCTCAGAAAGCTTCCATCTATGTAGCTTTCTAGAGTTAGAGATGAAAAACACAAATTGGAACCAATTCTGGTTAAAACATCCCAAACTTCAGTGGTTCATTTCCTTCCTCATGGTTGCAGTGACCTCAGGCTCCTGTCTCAATCCACTTCAGTTCCTTGACCACGTGAAATGGTGCGGGAGGAGGGAACCATGTTCCTGTTGCTGTTCTAGGTAACAACTTGCATTTTCATTCATCTGGTCTCAACCTACTGGCTATCTTATACTACTTTTGCTTTTGCTTTCTTTTAGTTATATTTTTAAATCTTTGGACACTGTTGTGGATTCTGTTGAATACTTTAATTATGGTTTTCTAGAAGGCATGTGCATTTGCCAGAGAGAGACAGAGAAACAGAGTTAAAAAAACAGGAGGGAAACACCATGATGGGGAATGGTCAGGCAGCAACCCCTTCACCATCATTTCTCCATCCTGTTGAGATTTTAGGTATGCACACACATGCGCCTGGTGTGTTTTTTAGGCCACCTGGGGTTGGCTATGTGGGGGATTCAGCTGTCCAAACAACTAGGACACCAAGTCAGCCCCAGTCTCAGTTTCTATGGCAAGAGAAGCCAAAGATGTCACTTAATTTCCTCCATAGCAAAAAGAACTTTATTAATGTATATCATCATGCATGTGTGTGCGTGTGTGTGTGTGTATGCCCTCAGGGGAAATAAGTGTAGGTATATTCTTAATAAAACAAGAGCTTGGGATCAGCAAGTGGCGTAATGGCTATGCCACTGAACTCCTATGTATTTGACAGCAGTTTGAGTCTCAGACCCAATGGCTTAAACTCACACTGGGCACATGTGCATGCATACCCAAGATCCTGAGAAGAGAATGGAGGAGAAGGGATTGTGGCATGACCGTCCCCCAGAGGGATCTCGTTTTCTGTCTCTGTCTCTGTCTGTCTTTCTGGTGAGCGCACGTGACCTATAACAAAACCTCTCCAAGAAAACAAAACAAAACAAGAGCTTTTCAATGTGAAATAAAAACTGATTTAATTAGAATGGTGTCATTATTACATATATAATCTTTAGAAAACCATATTGTGATGTAAGAGTAAGGGAAGGATTTTTGTACTTATGACAAAGTCATTTAGAAAATTTTTAAAATAATTATTTACTTTATTATTATTATTTAATTTGCATGTGTGTTCACCAGAGGGAGATGGAGGGGAATAGGGAGTGAGAAAGTAAGCCACCAGGTCTGGGACTTGAACCATGGCCAGCCATATGGGAGTTCAGTGCCTTAACCATTACTCCACCTATGGCCCTACCATTTAGAAATTTAATCAGTCTAAGTTTAGTTACCCTTTCTGTAAAGGAAAAACTCATCAGTGTAATTTTAAAGCTGATAGTATATATAAACCTCCTGACCAAAGAAATTTCTCAACAACTTCACACTAATATTAAGTACTCTGCTTCTTTTAGATTCAAATTTCATATTTCAACTCAACTCAAGCCATAAAAATAAAGAATTTTAAGTCTTTAAAGTAAAGAGACGTTGGGGCCAGCAGGTGGCATAGTGATTAAGACACTAGACTTCCACATGATCAACCATGTTCTAGTCCAGGACATGGTACCTTGAAACTAACGCCACGCACATGTGCATGTGTGTCCAAAATCCTGAAAGGAGAATGGAGGAGAAGGGATTATGGCATGGCAACCCCCCCAGAGGGTGACTTCTCACTTTCTTTTAGTGTCTCTCTGTGTCTCTAGCAAACATATACACCCTATAGCAAAAATCTCAAAAAAAAAAATTAGTTAAGAGATGTGTTCACCATGTAAAAATATTGGCATATATGAATATCTATCAGTGCATATTCATAGATATATATACCACTATGTATTCATATATATATTCATATTTTGCCAAATTTTGCATTGATTGACACCTACTGGAACTCAATTAAATTTTTGATGAATTTAAAAGATATTATCATTGATCTAACTTAGACTAAAATATTTCTATAATTGAATCACTAAGGGCAGGAGTAGTAGTGACAGGCAACCTAGATTATTTAAACGGTTCTCCATCTCAATAATAAAGAGGCTTCTGTCAAGCACTGTGCTCAGAAGAGAACCCTGAGGAATGTGAACGGTCTCACATCACAAATATAGGCATTGAAATAGCAATGCTATAAGACACATCACCCTTATTCTGATAATAAGCTTCGAATCTTCATAATGTTATATGAGTGAAAGTTGAATACATTTTCAGCGAGAGGTAACAGAGTAGTTTAGCTAAACCTTGTACAGACTCCTGGATGAACTTTCAGACTGAGACTATGTGGAGACATGAAACCAGGGTTCCAATAAGATTATAGATTCTCATTCCTGAGAGATAAAAATAAGATACCCATTCTCCTTGGAATTACTTTACTGCAGATCTAGCATTAAAGCAGGGAGATAAATGAAGTGGGCATTAAAGTTTCATTCCAGAACTATAACTCTGCATTTCTTGTATTTACCATTTTCACCTTGTAACAGATTCAGCAATGCAGCAAAGGTACTAGGCAACCTAATTTCTTAGGGTTGTAGCAATGTCACAGATAATTAAATAGAAACTGGGATTTTTGTCCTGGTTTCAATAAATTGGCCAGCTGGACCACCAGCAACATCTCCCTATGTGGTTACAGAGATCTGGCAGTGTGTTAATAAAAGCCTCAGGACAGTCCTACTGATTCTTGGCCAATTTCCACAGGAGATATAGCTCTGGGCAAATTCAAAAAGTATATCTAGAATTCATATTCCAATAACAAAAGTATGAGAATATGTGCTGTATGTGTGTATACGCATACATGTGTTATGTAGCCTAGAAAGTTCAAATTGAATGAGACATTATTGGAAGAACTTATTCCCCCACCTCTGTAGCACTGCTAATCCAACAATTCACAGCTGCTAATACTCAAAGGAAGGACACATTTGCAATTATCTGAAAGTACAGGCTGGTACATTTTATTTAGACATTTCATGGTAACGAAAATATATTCACCTTGTGTATTCCTCTCCAACACCCTTTCAATGCCATTCTAACACCTGACATTTTCCACATTTGACTTGCCAATGCTGTTAACATAAAAATTAGTCTAACAGATATGATGTGAGAATTTTAAAAAATTATAAAGATAAAATAACTCAGTTTATGTATAATTAAGTTCAATTAGCTAATTCAGCATAATATAAATATCATTTTACACTTTTGGAGAATTCAATGAGCTTAAAGCTGACTACTGAGCAAAACAAAATGGAGGATACCCTTCTATAAATTCTTTCATTTTATGTTCATGAGTTAAGTGAAGATTTGGAGGGGGGCTCATTTATTTACTAATTCAAATTAACACACTGAAACACACATACAAAACAATGGGACAAGGACAAAAATTTGTCATAAGCATGCATTACTTTTATAAGCACAAACATAGCATTAGTTTTTAAGACTTGTCTCATGGAGCTGGCCGTTGGCATGGTGGTTGAGCAATGGACTTACATAGCTGATTGCAATTTGAGCCCTGGAGCCAGGAGCTTGAAAATTACAATGGGCACATGAGTATGTGTGTGCCCAAAATTGCAAAAGGAGGATGGAAGAGAAGGAATCGTGGTATGGTCATTCCCCCTGGGGTGGGGGGGGTGATATCTCACTTTTCTTCTGTCTGTCTCTCTCCAGTAAGCACACATACCCTATGACAAAAACTTAAAAATGGTAAAAAGAGACATGTTTCATGATTTAATAAATATAAAATCCTTATATGGCAAAGATATTAATATGAGGGCAAAGGAATAATCTAATTGTTTTAATTTAGATTGCCTATTTTATCCATGTAGTTGGATAACTGACAGCATCGAAAACAAAAATTATTTTCCAGAACTACAATATGCCTTATAAACATCAAATTTCTATCACAGATGCTTTAGTGACCCCTTATAGATTTAGAAACTGAATGCTATAAGTAAATCTATTTGTGTGTAATTTCTAATATAATAGTCGCAGCAGTTGTTTTTTACTTGATGTTAGTTTGAGGTCATTTCATTTTGTCTCCTTCCAGAATTTGCTTACTCTAACATACCTTACATGTCTCCCTCCTGAGAGAGTTCTAAACAAAAGCACTGTGAGGTGGTCAGGTTGAGAGAGGCATCTGCAAGGTGCAGAGATGACTCAAGGGAAGGAAGGATTCCATGTTTCTGTAAGGAAAATGAATTTCTTCACTGGGGATATCTCACACTTGAAAAATAAGTAGATCCCCAGGATCAGATATCAAAGAAAGCTGGCCTCGGGGAACCAGCAGTTGGTGTAATGGCTATGTTGCTGGACTCCCACGTGGTTGACCGTGGTTTGCATCCCAGACCCGGTGGCTTAAAACTCACACCGGGCACATGTGTGTTCGTGCCCAAGATCCTGAGAGGAGAATGGAGGAGAAGGGATTGTGGCGTGACCACCCCCCCTGGGGGGTGATTTCTCGCTTTCTGTCTCTATATCTCTGTCTCTCTGTCTATCTGGTGAGTGCACACGCCCTGTAGTGAAAACCTCTCAAAAACAAAAACAAAAACAAAAACAAACCTGGCCTCGGGGCCGGCAGGTGGTGTGGTGGTTAAGAGCACTGGACTCCCACATGCCTGACTGTGGTTTGAGTTCTGGGCCTGGCAGCTTACTTCTCATTTTCCCTCTCTTTCTCTTTCATTCTTTCCCTCTCTGGTCAAATAAAAATATATAAATAAATAAAGTGAAATAAAATAATTCTTAAAAAAAAAAAAGAGAGAGAGAGAAAGCTGTTCTCTTTAGCAGGGTTGTTTGCTTTCTCCTCCTTTCAGTTATCTGTCTCTCAAAGGAAAAACAAACTTACATTCTCATGTTTTAATGATTCTGCTTTCCAAATACATTCACCTTTTATCATTATTGCTGGTTGTTTTAGTCCTTCTTTCTTCTATCTCTGGTCTAAACAACTGAGTAACTCCCAATCACTGTTCCTCGTGTTTAGTCTTTTAACCAATATCCCATTCTCTCAATCTCATGAGACTTAATTCAACATTGAACTGTTCTATGTTCTACTTATAAAGTTGTCAGGATGTTCCCTTATTTATGTAATAAACTCCCAAATCATTTATTTTATATACAGCTCTTTAAAGCATGATTTCATATAGACTTCTTGGCAAGCTCTATAGCCTAGTGGTTAAGGGAGAAGAACCCCTAATAACCAACCATAATTAGAATCCCAGCCCTGGTGGCTTAAAAAAATGAGTTGGGCATATTTGCACATGTTTTCAAAATCTTGACAGGATGGAGAAGTGGAGGAAAAGGGATTGCAACATGATCACAGTCAATTAACAGGTGCTTTCTCTCTCTCTCTCTCTTTCTCTCTCTGTCTCTCTCCTCTCTGTCTCTGGCAAGCACATAGCCCTCTGGCAATAAAAACAAAAAGCAAACTAACAAAATGTGTGTGTGTGTGTGTGCACATGTGTATATATGTAATGTATGTGTATATACATACACAAAAAAACCTCACTTACCGTCAGTAACAAATTCTGCCATAGTATACCCTGTGCTTCTTTTTTACAATAATCCCCATTGCTTTGACTTTCCATTGCTCTCTGCCCAGACTCAGGCTCAACCTCTGCCAATATGGTCTCCATAATGCACCTGCCTCTTCTAAGTCCTGCCTTGAATTCCATCTGAGCTGAAAAGTTTTCAATACTATCCTTACTTTCTAACGGAAGTCTCACAGAAATAAGAGCTCTGTAATTCACATCCCATAACCTTTTATAAAAATTTCTTTACAGTGTTTAGCACACCTAGCCTCAGCCTTTACATACAGATATTTTCTCCACTGTGATGGGAGATCTTTCATGGTGTCATATCTCACCTCATATTCTTAATTTCTAAGATATAAAAGAAGAAACGAAAGAATAGTCTAATATCCAAAGTTCCCAAATAGTTCCTTTATACTCTGTGTAATATCTAAGATAAAAATTAAGGCCATTGTTTATTTTCAAAACGCATTTCTGACAAAGTATTTATCTTCCTATAATGCCAGATGGCAAGTGCATACTCTTAAAACAAAACTAAACTAAACTAAACTAAAACTAAAAGTCCATCGATTGTTTTTTCAGTATTTTGTTTTTTCTCAATAAAATATAACTTCCCATTAGACAGATGATTTCTCAGTGTTTTTGTGTACTTTTTCCTCTTAAGTAGACTAAAATTAGAACGAAATTCACCTTTTTTTAATTGTGCGTGCGCTCGCCAGACAGAGAGAGATAGAGAGACAGAAAGCAAGAAATCACCCCCCAGGGGAGATGGTCACGCCGCAATCCCTTCTCCTCCATTCTCCTCTCGGGATCATGGGCATGCACGCACACGCGCCCGGCATGAGTTTTAAGCCACCGGGTCCGGGATGCAAACTGCGGTCGACTACGTGAGAGTTCATCGACAAAGTCATTACGCTAACTGCTGATCCCCTTAATTGGCAATTTTTAAGACAGGCAGAGACGCAATTTAAATACTTCTGCTATACATAACATACATCTAATAGTCTCATTTTTGTCAAACCTAGTATTTCCATTGTTCAATAAAATAGTCGATAAAACAAAGGAAAAATACAAAGTACTTGAGTTTTTGTGAGGAATAATACTTCTGTGGATTTGGGGAGAACTTTGCAAGTGTCTACATTTATCTGGGGAATAATTTTAAAAGACAGAAGAGTTAAGTGTGATCATTTAGAAATGCTTGGATTTAGTGTTTAGAAAAATTGAACTTAGATGTATTCTGAAAATGACCTTTTTATCACGCTTGAACTCATTTCATTCCACTTCTCAGTATGTCAACAAGATAAAAGCATCCTTTTTCTCCCCTTTAAAAGAGACAATTTTTACTCTGGATAACAGAAAGAAACCGGAGAATCATAAAAATTCAAATTTCTTACATAGCAAGTCTTTTATAAGGAATAACATTTGTTTTTCTTTTTTGAAAATTAAGTATGTAAATGATGATTATTTAAAAATTGGCATGGAAGTTGCTGGTGTATAGACTCACATTCTTTATTTCCACAGTATCATTAAAAAAATAATGTCACCTGTTATTTACTTGGAGAGACTAGATAAGAGAATTTAGAAATTACCTAAGGGAAGTTTGGCAATGATATCAACAAAGTCAAGCAGTACGATTTAAGAAAAAAAAATGAGATAATTGAGATCTACTTGCTAAAGTCAGTGGGATGTTCTCATTCTAATATCCTTTAGATGGGCAAAATATTAGGTTACCGGGAAAGTCATGATATATTTTTCTATGCAAAAATGCATCATGACTTTTCCAACAACCCAATAATTAATTTTTCTCTTCCACAAAGATCGTTTAAAATTCAAAATGGAAATATTGACATTACAGTCACTTGTTTCTCGTGTCGCCATCTATGAAACAAAGGAAAACACTGCTATTTCCTACCTCGCCTATACCACTTACTAGTACCAGAATTGTGTTCATATTGATTTTCTCCTGTTGCTCAAAATGTAGGCAGGAGGAAGTCCCAGGTGTCTAAGAATCTACCATCTTTTTCTTCATTATTTTGTGACTTCCATGTTATTAAGTAGATAAAATGATATCCAACGTTCACACTTACAGGCTAGCACTCACACCAATCCCCAGGGAACCTGCAAATAGTGTGAAGGGAAGTTTATTTTCCTTAGCTCCTCTGTCCTGGTGAGATAACTCCAGGTTCCAGTGCCAAAATAAATGGGGAGATATACTTTGTCTCAGAAGCGCCTTACAGTGTGTTAAATAAGATGATAAACAAAAATAAATCAAGAACAACAATGACACGGAAACTTTCTTGAGCACTGAATAAAAATTAAGTTTTAGGTTTCCAAAAAACTCCATGTTCTCTTAGAAATTCCAGCAATGCAACGGTTATTGTGTTTATTCTTTAATTACCTGCTATTTTTTAAGTCAGAGGCAGGACCAGCTCATAAAGGGATAAGTGTTGACACTGAAGTGTCATTGTAATTAGGCTGAAGGTATAACAAATTAAAATGATAGACTTCAGACATTAAAAGGAGAGGATGAGTGTTGAAAGAGAAGAAAATTACTACTGTCCTGCCAGAGCTTAGTACGAAAAAGGAAAAGCAGTGATAGAAGAAACTAAAGAATTAATCAGGAACCAAGTCATGAAAAATGTTATGCTCAGAAAGTACTGAAATTTTTGTTTTGTTTTTAATGTACTAGACAGTGTGTGTGCTCATCTGAGAGTCACTGAGAGAGAAAGGACAGGAAAAGTGAGAAATTATCACCTTCCCCTCCCCCTCAACCCTGCAACAATCCAGTCTCTTCCATTTTTCCTTTCTTTCAGGATGTTGGGAACACAAAAACATGCATCTGCTGGTGTTTTTCAAGTGGCATGGCCCAAGACTTGCACTGCACAGTTGGCCACATGGGATCCAGCCACCTTAACCTTCAAGTCACTGGCTGGCCTGCACTGAAGTTTTAAATACAAAATTAAGGTTCATACAGTATTTAAGTCTTAGACAGACCACTTTGGCTGCAGTGTAGAAAATGATTTGGATAAAATAAGACTGATGGAGAGAGATCAATCATCAAGGTGACAGTTAATGATGACTTGATTTAAGGCAGGGTTTCTCAACCTACCTCAGCACTGCTGAGATTTTGGACTAAATAATTCTTTGTTGTGAAGGATGTTGAGTGCATTTTAGGATGTTTAGTGGAATTCACGGCCTTCTCTACTCAGTAGATGTCACTATCACCCCCTTTACTTGCAGCTCTGACCACCAAAAATTGTCTCCAGTTATCGACAAATGTTCATTAGGGAAAACACCACATAAGGGGACTGGACTACCTTTTTTTTTTTTTTTTTTTTTAGGTTTTTGCTTTAGACCGCAT
>NW_006203593.1:19801-25714 GCF_000334495.1 Tupaia belangeri chinensis | reverse complement strand
AAAGCGAGAAATACCCCCCCGGAGGGATGGCCACACCACAATCCCTTCTCCATTCTCTTCTCAGGATCTTGGGCATGCATGCACATGCATCCGTCATGAGTTTAAGCCACCAGGTTTAGAACTGGAACTGCGGTCGACTACATGAGAGTCCAGTGACATAGCCATTACGCCAACTGCTGGTGCCGTATTTTTTAAGTACTAGCAACAACAATATTATTTAATAGGTGCAGAATTTGAGTAAAAGGGAAAAGGTATTGGAATAAGGATAAAAAAATGTGCTTTTACTTTCTACATGGCATAATAAAACTATCTGAATAGTGAGGTGACGATATTAGACTTGCGTGCTTGAAAATAAATTTTAAAACAAGCAAATGAAGATTTTATATATACATACACACACACACACACACACACACACACACACACACACACACACTTCAAAATGTATGGAACATGGGGAACCAGCAGTCAGCGTAATGCTATGTTGCTGGACTCCCACGTAGCAGACTGCGGTTTGCATCCCAGACTCAGTGGCTTAAAACTCACGCCGGGAGCATGTGCGTGCATGCCCAAGATCCCGAGAGGAGAACAGAGGAGAAGGGATTGTGGCATGACCATCCCCCCTGGGGGATGATTTCTTGCTTTCTGTCTCTATGTCTCTCTCTGTCTGTCTGGTGAGTGCATGCGCCCTATAGCGAAAACCTCTCAAAAAAAAAAAATGTATGGAACATGGAATTAAAGTATGAGTTTATTTTTGCACAAAAACGTTTTAAATCTATGTGTAATTTTTTGATAACATTTTCCATGAATTTATTGAAGATCACTTGCATATACCAAATAAACACGAGCTAGAGTGTTATTACAGTACCAACATATTCCAATGTGAAACTAAAAAGACTTCAATTAAAACCATGACAATTGGCATATAAGAAAACTCAAGAGGAAAGGATTTGATCACCTATTGGAGCAATGAATTAGATCTACTAAGGACTACTCCAGCCTTTCAAATTTGGATAACTAGATGTGTTACCTCAACATTAACTATTTTGGAGAACATAAAAGAAGCAGCAGATGGGGCCAGCAGGTAGCATGTGGTTAAGCTAGACTCCCACATGGTTGACTGAGTTTGAGTGCTCGACCTGGTGGCTTGAAAATTATGCAGGGTGTGGGTGCCCAAAATCCAGGAGGAGCTGGGAGAAAGGATTGTGTCAAGGCCACCCCCTGGGTTGGGATTTCTCACTTTTCCTCTCACTGTCCCTCTTTGTCTCAGGCAAGCACACTCACCTTACATCAGAAACCTTAAAAAGAAAGAGAAAAAGCAGCAGATTTGGAAAGTTAGGGATCAAAAAACATATTTAACTTAATTTTTTTTGGGGGGGAAGGTTTATTGCTGTAAGGTGTGTACACTCACTAGAAAGACAGAGAGAGACAGAGAGACAGAAAGCGAGAAACCCCCCCCCCGGGGGGGGGATGGTCACGCCACAATCCCTTCTCCTTCATTCTCCTCTCGGAATCTTGGGCACACACGCACATGTGCCCAGTGTGAGTTTAAGCCACTTGAACACGGTTGATTATGTGAGAGTCCAGCGACATAGCCATTATACCAACTGCTGATTCCCCATATTTATCTTAATTAAACATCATTAACAATGTTCAGAAAAACAATGCAATTAGTTTCCTTTTTAGAGAGTATATATTATTTGAGAAACAAGGAAAATTAAAAAACAAAAATTAATATGTTATACAGAAAATATGCTTAATTTCTGATGTTATGTCACAATGTATGCATTTTCCCAGTTGAATACAATAAAGATGAACAACAAAGAGGTCTGGACACATAAAGAGGAAGAAGCCATCAGAATTAGAGCAGAATGGAAGAATATGATTATTATAAGAGGATTTTAGTAGAACATTTCTTCACAACCTCACATGGGATGTTTCTGCTGTAATAAAATATTGATTTATTAAGTCCTTATTTGACACTTAAGCTTCATTTTTCATCTTTCTAATAGTAGATAAACTGTCTTGTTTGTCAAAAACCTACAAGTTTTTGGGCCAATTCTCTATTTTCTCTGTAAGTATGAGAGAAAAACTTAAGCTTTATAAACTCTATTATTACTATTATTATTAGTTTGGCAAGAACCAAAAAAGTACTTTTTATAAAATATGAGCATATCTGATGTTTAAAGGCTTAGTTTTTTTTTAAGGTAATTTGGGCAAGTATTATTTAATCTTTAAAGGACATTTTCATATTCAATAGTGAAAATTTTGAGTATTCAAATAAAATAACAGATATTTTATTATTTATTTATTTTTAGAGAACTTTTTGCAATAGAACAAGTGTGCTTGCTGGAGAGACAGAAAATGAGAACTCACCTCTGAGGGAATGGCCATGATATAATCCCTTCTCCTCCATTCTCCCTTTGGATCTCGGCACATGCAAATATTCACTCAGTGTGAATTTTGAGTCACTGGGTCTGGGACTTGAACTACAGTAGACTATGTGGGAGTCCAGCAATGTAACCATTACGCCATCTGCTTGTCCCCAAAATGAAATCTATTTTTAAATATAGCATAGAGGGTAAAGCAACTGGATCCCACATTGCTTCCTACACAGTTTGAGTCTCAGACTGGCAGCTTGAAAAACATGATGGGTGTATGTGCAATTATGCCCAAAATGCAGAAAGGAAAATGGAGGAGAGGGATTGCAGCATGGCCATCCCCCTTAGGGGTACCTTGTCACTTTCTTTCTCTCTTTCTTTGTTTCTGTCTCTGCAAGAATAGGCACCCTATAGTAAAAATTTAAATAATAAACTAATTAATTAATTGGTTATAGGGTTATTTGTTTAAATAGGAAATAAAATTTTAGCTCAAATAGTAGAATTAGTACTCATTCTCTAATCTTGTGTTAGTTCAACCTACTGTCACACTTTTAACAATATTTTAGGAACAGAATATTCATTCTTTTATAGCGAAGATGTAATGTTCAATACTAATTAGTCAAAGCAGGATTATTCAGTGTTAATTGTGATTAACACATGGGCTACTATTTCCGTATTATAGATAAGTATTTTCAAAACTGCGATCAAACATGTTTTTATAAACTTTATTATTTCTTTATAATTACTAATTCCCAGTTAAAACATTGGCCTCATAATTTTAACTCAGTAATTTAATTTCATTTAATAGATACGTTAAAATTTAATCTATCCATTAAGAGTAGCTTGTAAAAGTTGTATTCAATATTCAGATATTGTAAACAATCAATAAAACCATTTTGATCTATAAATTATATTTCATGTATTCAAATTTCCTATATTATTTTTGGAAGAAAATTCCTGAGGTAAAAGTTATTTGTATTTCAAAGAGATTTTTTAACATGAGAAAATGTGTCAATGTGAATTTATTCTATCTATGTATGATTTTACCCATTTTCCTATATCTTTTACAACACAGTTTTCAATTTTTTAAATTGCACAAACAATATAGACACTGTCTGAAACTTGTGAATAAGCTATGTACATTATGTCCCACTGCTAGAAAATAAAAACGCAAAATACTTGACACTGGGAGATAAACCATGAATAATTGAGTCACTCTCATTCTAGGCTCCAAACTCACTTACATCTCAGGCATTTCCCATAAGCTGCTAGTTCCCTAGTGAAGCAACTCTATTCTTGGCTATTCTTGGTTTTTCCACAGCTCTTATGTGATGATAAGATGTGACTTATACATATGATGATATAGAAAAAAATGCTTTTCACTATAAATAAGCTAACTGTAAACTCAATCTACATGATAATTCTCCTGTGTTTTGTTTCTGTTTTCAGAGAGATTTTTAATTATAGGGCATGTGCACTAGCTGGAGAGACAGAGAGAAAGAAAGATAGAAAGCGAGAAATTCCCCCCCCCCCAATGGGGTTGGTCAATCCACAATCCCTTCTCCTTTATTCTCCTTTCTGGATCTTAGGCACAAATAGGTGCCTGATGTGAGTTTCAAGCCACTGGGTCCAGGATTTGAACCTTGGTCAGCTATGTGGAAGTTCAGTGATGTAACCGTTACGTCATCTGCTGGTCCAAATAAATTTATTTCTACATTTTAATTACCTTTTTTGTTTTTCTTTCATTTCTTTCTTTCTTAAAAAAAAAATGTTGCCAGAGGGAGCATACACTTGCCAGAGAGAGACAGAGAAAGAAAGTGAGAAAGTATACTCCATGGGAGAGTTTCATGCTGTAATCCCATCTCCTTTATTTCTCCTTCCTCTTAGGATTTTATAATTTATTTTTTTTGTAATTTCAGATATACAAAATATAATGACACATCCTTGTAGGGTACAATATGGTTTTTAAAGTACACATATGGTGTGTGATAAACAAGGACATAAACATATTCACCACTTTCAACATATAACATTACATTATATTATGCACATGCAAAATTCACTCTATTGGTTATTTTGGAATCACACATGAAGTGGTTGGTAATGTTCTTTACTGTGAAATACAGTTCTAAAGAAAAATAAAGTGATTAAAACTCAGAAAAAGTTTCATAAATTCATGAGGATGGAATTTTGGAAACAAAAAAAAATCTTAACATAGTCAATTGAAAAAAGTATTTAAAATTTCCATGCAAAGGATTGTGGGAAATAGTAGTTTATAAAATATGAAAAGATCTGTAGTATCAATCTTTGCTCCAGTTAGAGATAGGCAAAATTGCACATAACAATAGCTCATTAGGAAGAGATAGAAAATGAAAACTTTTACTCACTGTGAGTTCTTCTATGGCCGTAGTACTGTACTGTGCATAAAGAAGTAAGTCCTCAGGGCCAGCAGGTGGCATGCTGGTTAAGCCTCTAGGCTCCCACATGGCCAACCACAGTTGAGTACTAGACCTTGTGGCTTCCTTTCTCACTTTCTCCCTCTCTCTGTTTCTCTTTGGTCAAATAAAAATAAAAATAAATAATAATAAATAAAATGAAATGCAAAATTATTTTTTAAAAAGAAATAATTCCTCAAAAAAATAGAAGAATATTTAAAACTAAAGATATGAAAAAATCTGAGATTTGGTGATTTATAGACTTTACAAAGCTCTTGATTCTAGCATTCCTTAAATTCATTTCAAAGAAAGATTCAATTACTAGTAATATTTTGGACTTTTCCTCTGTTATATAGATTTATACTATCAACAATGGTTATAGTAATAAATATATAAATACAATATGGAATATGTTGAGACAACTGTCTATTAAATAATTGGCATGTAAAATAGTTGGCTGTAAAATAGTTGAATCTGATTGTTTAGGCATACAAAGACTTTTACTTACACAGTTATCACTTGTTTTTTGTTTGTTTTATCATATTTATGACACATTATAAAACATAATAGCTGAATAGTGTTACAAACATACTTAACATTTTGGTTAAATCAAGAGAGAAATTGGATAAGGGTATGCAAAAATTGAACAATTCAAATCATTCTTAGCCCTTTGAAAAACTAAAGATGGGAAATCCGGGGTACATAATTCTGTAGTATGATGGCTTCCATCCATTATAGTGAACATCATCAATTCATCCATTCCCAAAACTATTGTTATTGAGTTTTCTGTTTTATTTTTGTTTTATTTATTTATTTATTTATTTTTTACAGGTTTTTGCTATAGGGTGTGTGCGCTCACCAGAAAGACAGAGACAGACAGAAAGCGATGATGGCCATACCACAATCCCTTCTCCTCCATTCTCCTCTCAGGACCTTGGGCAGGCATGCACACTCACCTGGTGTGAGTTTAAGCCACTGTCCAGGACTCAAAACTCAGTAAATACATGGGAGTGCAGCGACATAGCCATTACACCAATTGCTGGTCCCCCCTCTGTTGTTGTTTTTGATCACTGAGAACCAGGTTCAGTGTTCATTCC
>NW_006203593.1:17195-19791 GCF_000334495.1 Tupaia belangeri chinensis | reverse complement strand
TTCCTGCTCAGCAAACTTATGAAACTACAAATACTATGCTCCAGAATATTTATTTTATGTATGTGTTTGTCAATGAGTTGTGTTTTCAATAAGCAACATATAGACAGTTGCTGGGTTTTGGGTGTTTTGTTCGTTTTTGTGTTTGTTTTTTTCTAACTCTTTAAGTCAATCTGTGCCTTTTATTTGGGGAATTTAATTCATTAACATTCAGTTATCATCAATAGGCATGGACTTATACCTGTCATTTTGCTACACTCTTTTTGTTGTTTTATCTAATTGTTTTGTGTTCTCTTCTATTTAATCTCCCTTTAGTTTCCCTGGTATTTTATTCACTTAGGTATTTTCTGAAGAGTTGATTTAGTTTGTGTGAAAATTTTCAGCTTCCATTTAGCTGGGAATGATTCTGATTTCTCCTTCCCATTTTAGGACAATCATGCTGGGTATAGTAGTGAAATTGTTTTTCTTTCAGAGTTTTATATGTCTTCCTATTCTTTCCTTGCATTGTTTCAGTTGAGAGGTTTGATATTAGCCTAATGAGGAAAACCTCGTACATAATTTGGCATTTATCCCGTCATTTTTGTATATTGTATTTGCTTTTATTTATTTATTTATTTATTTATTTACCAACATTGCTATGATTGCATAGAGAGAATCTTCTTATGCTAAATCTATTAAGTGTCCTTTGTATTTCCCGGATTTGAATGTCTATGTGTCTCTTTAAATTTGAAAAGTTTTCAGTTAATATATTATGAAAAGATTTTCTATGCCTTTACCTGTCTTTTTAACTTCTGGAATACCTGTTATGTGTATATTCAATCATTTAATGGTGTTTGTGATTTTCCTTATGTTTTTCTCATTTTTAATAGTTATTTTTGCATTATTTTCAGTTTCTTGGACTAAATCAGAGGTTTTGTCTTTGAGGTCAGAGATTTTTTTTCTTCTGTGTGGCCTAATGTATTATTAATACTTCTGAGGGCAGTTTTGTACTCCTTCATTGTATTCCTTATTTCCTGAAGTTCTGTTTGATTCTTTTTAAGCACGTTTACCTCTTTATAGAATTCCTACTTCAAGTTGTGGAAGGATGTTCTTATTTCCTGCAATTAGATAACTGTTTTTTCTCACATCTCATTGAGTTTCATCATATTTTTTCTGACATTTCTGTGATTTCTTGTGTTTTATCCATTTTTAATGAGGACTATTGCATTCTTTTGAGGGAGTATTTCCTGGTTTCTCATATTTCTTGAGACTGTGCTTTGATTTTTAGTCATCTGGTGATACACACATTTTCCTACTTTTTTCATGTATGTTTCTACAGCTATTTCCCTGTAGTGTGAGTTATTTCTGAGTCAGTTTTCCTCCTCTACTGTGAGTAAGAGTGCAGTATCCATGGTGAGAATTTGGGGTTCATATTTTCAGAGAGAATTTTCTATCCTTTTGTTGCTGGGGCTGGTTGTGGGAAGTGAATTCCTTTAAACCTTCAATGTTTTCAGGTATCTGGTTCCTGTATACCTTTGCTCCCAATATGGCTAGAGGCTGTGCTGGACAGGTCGAACATAAGATGATAATCCAATTCTGCATAGGCCAGGCAGCATCTTACCTTCTATCTCTCGGACTACAGGAACCAGGTAGTGGTCATTGGAGGTCATAGTAGCCCTTCCTACCCAACTCCAGACTGGGCAGATGTCTTTGGTGATCAGCTCACTTTGGTGATGTTTGCTTCCTTGTTGCTCCTGGAAAAGTCCTTTATAAGATTTAGGGCACACCACACGCCCAGCATGTTTCTCGAGCTGCTGGATCCAGACTCAAACCCCATAGTGGGTGATGTGAGATCCAGGTACCTTAACCACCACAACAGGGACTGTCCCTTTCTTTTTTAAATTTAATGACCAGTATTTTTAAGTCCTGGACTTCTTTTTTACTTCTTTCAAGCAATTTCTATTTAATCAATGTTTTTGCCTATATGTTCTTCTTCCACAGATGTTGCCCATTTCATACATTTAAAAAATGATTTTTCAATTTTAAAACATTACATTTTTAATTACTAGGTATTTTGACACATTTTCATAGATTAAGCTTCTATTTGTATTTTTTCATTTGTAATATATTGTTCCTATCTTTGCCCATATTTCTGTTAGCAGCAATATTTTTTTAATTGATAGTGGTATTTTCTCACTTATTAAAAATGTTATTATTTGTCATATAAGATAAATTTTATTGTTTTTGTTTATACCAGATCATTTAAAATTATTTTTTATTTGGATCTCCTATTACATTTTCTTGCTTTACATTTCGTTGCTTCAGAAAACAATTTTAACTCTAAAATTATATATATATATATATATATATATTCATCAAATTTCTAACACATTCGTTATTTTATTTTTAATATTTAAGTCATCAATTCATTTGACTTTCATCCTAGGTAGAACTGGGTTCAAATACCAGTTTTTTTCAATACTAGTTCAGAATTTTAAAAAGTGTAGTGATCTTCCAGCCTCATTTTCCCACCTCTACAGACTTTAATACCATCGAACTTATTCAATATTCAAAGAGTTTAAATTAGACAATGTGTACACATGATTTCACAGGCTTCCTG
>NW_006203593.1:3356-17181 GCF_000334495.1 Tupaia belangeri chinensis | reverse complement strand
TAAATAATAAGTGATGGGAGCCAGCATGTGGTGTGGTTAATGCTCTGGACTTCCACATGGTCAACTGCAGTTGAAATCTCAAACCTGGCTGCTTGGAAATCATGCCCACTGGGGGCCAGCAGATGGCGTAGTAGTTACATCACTCGTCTCCCATGTGGTAAACCATGGTTCAAGTCCCAGACCCAGCGATTTGAAAATCATACTGGGTGCATGTACATACGTGCTCAAGATCCAGGAGACTAGAGAAGAAGAGATTGTGATTTGGCCATCCCACCCAAGGGATGATTTTTCCATTTCCCTCTTTCTGTCTCTGACCTTTTCCTCCTATGGAGGAGAAAAAAAAAAAAAGAAAAAAAGGAAACCTAAACTAAATGATCATATTAAAAGATGAAGAGGAGGATTTACAGATTTATACATAATCAGATGTTTTGACCTATTATTTACCAAAGTTTTATTTGACACAGAAGTGTAGTGCTTTGGACATTCAAGATATATTCAATCTCAATATACATGAATATAAGCATAAAAATAATTTCATTAAATTTTTTTCAGTTGTTTTTAAAGAGACCAAAAAATAAAGCAGTGGGTCATGAATGCTATACATAGAGGGGACCTTCCTATTCATGGAAACTTTGATCATTGGAGTTTTAAGCCTTTGTTCTTCCTCTGCTTTTAATGGAATGATACAATAAATAATGAATGTTTAACAGTGATGGCAGATCAACAAGCAAAGATAAACACAAAAATGATATAAGACAGAGTGTTCCTGTTCAATATCCTTCAAACAGTCTCAGATTTAGATTACTTCTAGGCATCCAGGCATCTGAGCTATCACCACGAATATCTAAATTGCTTTCTCACAGGTTCTACAAAGCACTCTCTTTACTTTATCTACTCATTTTAGATGGCACCTCATTGAATTTCTCCTAGCCAATTTACTTTCTGCAAAGCTCACATTTCTCTTACAATAGAGAAATTTCTTTAGCTCTACTCTTTTAACTTTAGCTTAATAGCATGGGGGCTTTCTTTAAGTTCCACTGTCAGCAGAACAGCACAAATTTAACATTTATGTGATCCATTTTTACTAAATAGCAGAGGAGAAAGTGTTATGCCAAGGGCAATGTGGGTATTAATTTTCTCTATCGTTTATAAGGTGACTTCAATGCATCCCTAAAGAAAATACATATATTGATCAAACCTAATTACTTTCAATTTACATAAAACCATAGCACTAGTTACTTCTATACTGTAGAAAAATAGGTTTAAGTAAAAATAAGGCATAGAAGTTTAGAATACTCATCTGATATACACATTATCGAAAGCATGATTAAAGTAATATGAGACAAAGTTCTAATTTTTCCAAAGAAAGATATCATAATAAAAATTAACATTGAAATATAATTGTGTCATTAAATTGCTGTTCTATAACATATGGTGTGTAAGTATTCATATTTAATTTTTTCACATAAAAATAATTACCACTAATAATACCATCACCAAAGATAAATGTAATAGTAATTTTCTGGTGACTTTTCTTTCAGTCTTTCTCTACACTCATGTGCACATGCACACACAAACAAACACACAAGGTCTATTCCATTCATTCAGTTTTATCATCTCCTTTATAAATTTTGCATTAAATTATCAAGATATTTTTTGTCATTATTTAATAAACATTTATTAAGTAAATACCATATGCTACAACAGCATGCTACTTATGTTCTAAACAAAAATATATTAAATAATAATTGATGTTCTCTTGTGGAGCATATATCATGATGGAGAAAACAGCAAACAAGTGAATAACTAAAATATATAGCTAAGTTTATAGATAGAAGTTTAGACATAATTATAGACATTGATGAAAACTGTGACTAAAGATGATAATCCAGAACTGAATGAGATTGCTAGTAAAATAAGGAGCTCAAAGATGATATTAAACAGGTGATATTTATTCTGATCTTTGAAAGATATAAAGCAGCAACCTTTACATGGACATCACACAGGAGGAGTCTAAGCTAAGGAGGGATGTATGAAGACCCTTGCTGCTAAAAGCTTTCTTTTGGAGGAATAATCTAAAAATGTCATTTCCAATGTCTAGTCACAGGGCAATCAAATCACCCAGGGATTTACCTCACAGCATTGTGTTAAGATTAAAGACCTTGAACTCGGGCTAATTTTGGATTCCATTTACTTAATAGAATATGGAAGTTCTAGAGTGTGTGTGTTCCAGGCCTCTTCCTTAAAATCCATATTACTATTAGTTTTCACTCATGAATCCTGTTGTTAATATAAGAAATTCATCTACCCTGAGAGCACCATGCAGTGAGGAGGTTCAAGCTAACCACATAGAGAGGCCATATGGAAGAATATGGTTACTGGGACAGAGTGAGGCCATCTGGAATGCTCCTGCCCAGGTCAGTCATCAGGTTAATGCAGCCTACTGAAGGGCCCCAGATAATAACAAATAAATTAAAGGAACTCAACTAATTAGAGCTCCAATGTCTGACAAACCAGATGATGAAAAGGAATAAAATGGTGGTTTTATATGATGATATTTTGGGTTGGTTAGTATATACAGCAGTAATTCAAAGAAACAATGAACATGTAAGATGATACAATAGCACATGTAAGACTGCATTAAATATGATGTAATATAATTTCAGGTAATGAGATTACTGGCTTACTGTTTATAAGCAAATATTATTAGAGGACTTAAAAATTTATGGAAAGATGGAAGTAGAGTATAAGTTTTTTCAACATAAATTTTTTTTTGCAGTCTCTAATTTTTTGATGATACATATATTCCATGAACTTTTTGAAGAGCTCTTATATTTGATAACATCCCTTATTATCAATGTAATATTAAATTATAAAATAAGACTAACTATATTTGACTATAGTTAGCTACACAGTCCTATTCCCACCAGTGAGAAAAATAAGCATTATTTTTAGCAGTTTCTTGTTAATAATCTTAAGCTAAAATCTCTATATGCATTTTAACATTCATTATTACATTGTGGAGTGAAAATCTTAGAGAAAATTTTGAAGGTTTTGTGGAACTGTTCTTGTTAATTCATAAAGGAAAACCAAATAGGTATGTCTTTGAAATGTGATACAGTATTTGTAATATTATACTTTCAGTAATACAGCTTATTAAGTACTTTTTTCTGTACTTTTGTTCCTTGAGAATAATACGAAAGCTAATTGTAACTCCAGTGTGCTCTATTATTCGTCAGTTATATATTCTTGTTTCCTGAAAACTGTACTTGCAAATTATTTTTTTTTCAAATATCTGTGTATTCCTGAAAACTGTCCTTCAAATGTCTGTTTTATAAAAGCACTACAAACAGACAATAACAACAAATTACAAAAATAAGTACAAAAGTATATTGCTATTTTTCCACTCTTATTTTTAAAATTTCCCTATATTTTATGTTGTTTTATCCTCAAGTGTAACAATTATTTTTTCCATGAAAGAGAAAGACAGGCACTTCCAAGAGGGTCTCCATGCTGTGCTCCATCTCCAGTTCTAGCCAGTCTGAGTCCTACCTGTGGGAATATATGCCTAGAGTACTCAGAGAGGTCCAGGACACAAACCCACGACCTCTCCCATGCAGATCTAACCATACTGTTACCGGCTCCTAAATTTCCTTATTTTGTTACTAATAAATGTTGACACGTGCACAAGTAAAACATATCCTGAATTTACATCACTAATAATTGTAAGATTTCCTATTACTAATAAAATTGATCTGTTATTAAATGTTCAACTATTATTTGCTAGTCAAAGAATTAATTTGATATCAGAAATGAAGATAGCAAAATACAAAATGATTAAAAATAAATAGTAATTAAGGAATTATACACATAAGACAAATTCGAAATGGAATTTCATGCATGTGAAGAACATCACTTTTACCTTTACATTTTTTGTAGTAATCTTTTACTTGCATAACTATGGCTTGTATTAGTATCATTTTACGATCTGCCATTTTCTTATTTGTATTCAGCCTTGTCTAATATTACCTAGAAGGTGTCATGAATATAGTTTACTTCCATCCCATTTACACCCAAACTTAAATGTTACTCACACCAGAAATACAAATTAACAAATTAACACAATCTTACAAATGTGTACAAATGACCCACCTGTCCCTGAGCTGACACAATTCTCTATTACTCTAGACACTTGAAAGGTGTTAAAATTATTTCCATGCAGGCTCCATTTTCTGGGAGAGAAAGACCCATTTTCCTTTTGATGCTGTTTATCTTCCCAACCTGTGGAATTCATGTCCAATCTCAGGGGACCCTCAAATATGTATGTGACCAAGGAGAATCTTTGCCAGAGGTCTTTTGGTTATTCCATGTATAGTTGTTCTATTTACTGTGTATAGTTCTGTTGAGAGAATGTAAGTGTAGGGACCAGTAGATGACATAGTGGCTATGTCATGGGACTCCCATGTAGTTGACTGCGGTTCGAGTCTCAGACCCGGTGGCTTGAACTTACATGGGCACGTGTGGGTGCATGCCCAAGATCCTGAAAGGAGAATGGAGGAGAAGGGATTGCGGCATGGCCATCCCCCTGGGGGGTGATTTCTCACTTTCTGTCTCTCTGTCTCTATCTTTCTGGTGAGCACATGAGCCCTATAGTAAAAACCTCTCCAAAAAAGAGAAGAGAATATAAGTGTATTATGAGGAAATTTATATTTGTACAAAAGTTTATCAGTCAAAGAGGGCTAGGAGAAAATTACTTTCTTAACGGTAATAAAAATAATTTTTAAACAGTATCCTATATTTCTGTTAAAGTGAATTAAAAGTAGCTAAAAAGTAACTTAAAAGTGAGTAGTGATACAACTTAAATATGTTCACCATTTGAGTTAATCTAAGATGAATGGTCTTTTCTATCAATAGCAGCATTATGTTAAATTGCATACTATCTCACTTATTTTTATTATCTTTTTAGCTATTGTCATCTGAACAAATCAAATAGTGTGTTGCTGAAGACAACTATTTTCTCTATTTACCTAGAACCAATTTCCATTCATAATTTTATTAGTCATGACATTTTTTCCTATACAAGTTATGACATATTTTTCTGTTTTTCTATGCAAAAATGCATCATGACTTTTCTGACAGAATATGTATTGCAGAGTTTTTCCTAGAGAAGTACTCAAAGTTAAATTCAATTAAGTCATGAAAACACAGCAATAAAAGAATCGCATAGGCTACCTGGCAATGTGGTGACTTACTAACATTGATTGGCACGTAATACTATAGATGTGTGGTCCCAGTGATGCCTGCTTACTGGAGGTCATGGCTTTGTGTAACCCTTTCCCTGGATGTGACTGGGATCCACAACTTGCTCCTCATCAGTAGATATAGCAATGGGGAGCGGATGTTGCTCTTGTGATTTGATTACATTTTGTGGCAAGGTGAGGAGATACCATTCCTGTGACGATGTTATGTTTCATGAGTCTCTGTCACTAGAATTGTTCTCTCTGCTGGCCTTGCGGAAGCGAGCAGCTATGTTGTGAACTGCTATGGAGAGGTCTCCAGGGCAAAGATCTGTAGGCTGGCTGTTATAGGGGCAAAGATTCCAGCCACAGAGTCATAGCAAAATGAATTCTGCTAACAACCTGAATGAGTGTAGAAGGGGATTCTCTTCCAGGAAAACCTTCAGATGAGAAGAGAGTCTGCTCCATGCAGTAAGGAGAACCCCTGAGTAGAACACACGGCTAATCTACACCCAGACTTCTAAACCTTGAAAGCTGTGAGATAAGAATGTATATTGCTTTAAGCCATGAAGTGTTTAGTAATTCGTTATACAGCAATAGAAATCTAGCATGAGGTGCTACGTCTGTTTAGACCAGTGATGTTCAATAGAAATAAATTGTGAGCTATGTTATTTTTATTTCCAGTAACAATAATTGGCGAGGAAAAAGAGAGAAAACTAATTTATGTAATACATTTTTAGATGTTATTTACATATATATTTGTATATATCTTTATTACATATGTTTATATAATTACATCATATGTAATAACATTATTTTAGATAATAACATTAATTTAGATGATATGTAATTAAATATATGTATTATATAAATTTATGATATGTATGCATTAAGTACTATTTGTATATATTTATATGTAATATTTCTATACTTATAATTACTTATATTGTGGTTATACCTTATTTATATTTTTTATATTTTATTTTATTTTTCTCAATGTGGTCAAAACATTATCATTACAGCAAATAATCTACATAAAATTTAGAATTTTTTTTCATGCTAAATCTTCAAAGTCTGGTGTTTATTTAAACATACCACTTACCAATCCAGATGCTAGATTTTTTTTTTTTTGAGAGGTTTTTACCGTAGGGCGTGGGCGCTCACCAGAAAGACAGAGAGAGACAGAGAGACAGAAAGCAAGAAATCACTCCCCAAGGGGGATGGCCACGCCGTAATCCCTTCCCCTCCTCTCTGGATCTTGGGCACACACGCACACGGGCCTGGCATGATTTTAATTCACCAGGTCTGAGAATCGAACCATGTTCGACTACATGGGAGTTCAGTGACATAGCCATTACACTAACAGCTGGTCCTACAGATGCTACATTTTTATCAGAAATACTTCATCTGTATTTAAATCTCTCAAAATTTACAGTTTGAAAAATAGGTTCACACCAAATTGCTCCAAATATATCATAAAGTTTTAATGATATAGGTATCACATTTTAAACTAAATTAATTATACTTTTTACATCGCATTAATAAAATCAGTACTTAATAATTATATATAGTGACTGGATTTTATTGAATAGGGAAAGTGTAGACCCTGAAATTTCTGGCCCCATCTTTTAGGCCCATGTTTATGTTTCAGTTTTTTTTTTTTTTTTGAGAGGTTTTTCACTATAGGGCACGTGCACTCGCCAGACAGACAGAGAGAGACAGAGAGACAGAAAGCGAGAAATCACCCTCCAGAGGGGATGGCCATGCTGCAATCCCTTCTCCTCCATTCTCCTTTCGGGATCTTGGGCACGCATGCACATGCACCCGGCGTGGGTTTTAAGCCACCAGGTCTGGGATGCAAACTGCGGTCGACTATGTGGGAGTCCAGCGACATACCCATTACGCTAACTGCTGGTTCCCCTATGTTTCAGATATTTTTAAAGTGGACTGATGAAGTCTTCTGAAGCAGAGGAATTGTTCTAAACTTTATGAAACATAACAAACACAAGGGACATCCAAAACTCCCCCTACTACATGTATGTTGACACCTGTCAATATTCTTTCTCTCAATGATTTGAATGGTCCTCAGGCTTCTTAAACTCAATGGCTTAAATGGAACTTATCATTTTTATTGCTAATTATTCTGAAGACTCCTTTATTTTCTCTCTCACTAACTACATTATTGTCCATGTAGTTAAAACCAGACATCAAGAGCTCGTCCTTGATTTTTCCTTCTGATTGTCTTCTTTAATCATCAAAAACCAGAGGGGGACCAGCAATTGGAGTAACGGTTATGTCACTGGACTCCCATGTAGTTGACCGCAGTTCAGGTCCTGGACCCGGTGGTTTAAACTCACGCCAGGTGTGTGTGCATGCCCAAGATCCTGAGAAGAGAATGGAGGAGAAGGGATTGCAGCATAGCCATCCCCCCCCGGGGGATGATTTCTCGCTTTCTGTCTCTCTGTCTCTGTCTTTCTGGCAAACACACAAACCCTATAGCAAAAATCTCTCAAAAAAATTTTTTTTGAGCTCTTAGAGTGTGAATTTCTGAGGCATTGGTCAGAATACTGTAAGCCGTCAACAGAACTCTGTTGATTTACGTGAGGTTAGAGATAATTGATCTATTTTCCATAAAGCATCAGTGGAGAATTTTTGTTTGTTTGCTTGTTTTTGTTTGTTTGTTTTTTTCCTTCTAGTGGTTCTACTATTCTCATTAGTTTTTGGAAACAAACAAACAAACAAAAACTTAAATCAGAAAAAATATACTAAGCTTTTTGCACCATTTGGATAAAGTAGATTAGATATAATGCAGGAGAAAGGAAACTTTTGCAGTTTCCTTTATTTCCACATATTCATTTCCACAGCAGATGAGTTTATAGAGATTACAAATCACCTACACAACGACTTGCCTAAATGGTAAGTCCTTTCTTCTAATTGGATCAAAGCAAACGTTTACCATGCAAAGTACATATAATTATTTATAACTTTCATATTTTATGCTTAAAACCAAGTAATCTTATTTTAAAACATATTTAGTAATTAAGAATTTGTTTTCTCAAATCATATTTTAATACTCATTTTGAATACTGAAGTTTTATAAAGTTAAGTATTAGTTCATAAATATAGAACCAAAATTCAGTAAAGTCTCAAATTTGTGAAATACCACATATCATGACAATGATTCTTTTATATAGATACTTTAAAAACCCAAAATACTTAGTAGATTTAAAAAATAATGCAAGTCCCTTTGAACTCACTGTGTTTTATGTATCCATGTTTTCCCTATAAAAATCCAAAACATCTCATAAGAATAATGGCTAGACTTATAGTGAGATCGATTTTTCCAGGTGGATCATGTAACCAGACATGTGTAAATGGCGTGATTATAGAAAGCACTGAATTTATGAAGTGAATTTGCATTAGGTAATAAGACAGCCTAAGATACAACATGACTTAGTAAGACTATGACTAATTTAACAGATATGCACCATACACTTTGCCAAGTGTGAGGGATGTATACGTCAGTGAAGAAAACAATCATATCTTAAAAACAAAATGAAGATCTTCTGTGGACCATAGGTATGATGACCAGGCAATTCAAGCTGCTGTGTGAGATGTACCTCCCTGGACCCTTGTTATGACGTCCCATACAGCACCCACATGGTGTGATAAAACAAAAGTCTCTTGGTAGTGGAACAGAGTATGGCAGATGCTTTGTTAGTGTGGAATGCTACTGGAATACTTGGAAGTGCATTCCAGGTTTTCCAAACCAAGGAACAATTCCAGGAAAAAGGATCATTTGTAGGAAACATGGTATCGAGGGGAAGCTAGCCAGGGAAGGTGAAACAGAAGGAAGCTGGTGAAGATGTTCCATGAAAAGTAAAGAGCTAAAGCAGAACATGACACAGCAAGAGGCTATAATAGTGGTGGGGTTCTAGCTGACAGACAGCTGAAAAAGGAAAACGGGTTTTCATTTATGTATTTATGAAGGGCTTTCCACGTTAGCTTAAGAAATTTGAACTTTAAGTTTAGCTGCTTACAACTTTGGGCAGGAAATGACTGGTGATAGAACTTTGAGACAGAAAGTATGAAGTGTAATTTTTCACAAATTAAAAGAATGACTTCAGGGACCAGCAGATGGCAAAATGATTACATGACTGAACTCTCAAGTAGTCGACCATGGTTCAAATCCCAGACCTGGTAGCTTTAAACTCCTGCCAGGGCATTGGCATGCTGGCCAAAGTTCTGAAAGGAGAACAAAGGAGAAAGGATTGTGGTGTGGCTATCCCCCTGGGGGGTTAATTTTTCACCTTCTGTCTCTCTGTCTCTTCAGCAAGCTCACATGGCCTGGTGGTCAGGCAGCCAATTCTCAGATGGTTGGCTGCATGTTTAAGTCTCAGACCCAGCAGTTTGAGAAACACACCAGTTTGCATGTGTGTGAATGCCCATGATCCCAAAAGGAGGGAGAGATGGAGGTCAAGGGACTGCAGTGTGAGTATTCCCTGTGAGGGTTGTTTCTCCTCTCCCTCCTTCTCTGTCTCTCTCTGGTGAGTGCAGGTATCGTTTACCAAAAAAAAAAAAAAAAAAAAAAAAAAAGATACAAAATAAAATAAACACACAGTAGACATATTTTTAACTTAAAAACTAAATGAGGGTAACCACATTCGTTCTCATTCTGTGGATGGCCTGTGTTTCTGCTGTTGGTCCAAGCCATTCATTATGGTGACAGTGTAGAAGAAATGGAGAAAGGTTATCTGTGGGGAGCACTGTCACACAAAATGGACTCTGTAATAACAAGACTGCACTGAGCAGAAAGAAGTGTACCATGCATACCACAATGCCTTGTTTTGCCGTCTACAGCAAAAGAGCATAATGGGAATGCCTTGAGATGTAACAGGAGTGCCAAAATGTGCCAAGTACAGACCTACTGGCCCACTCTAACAGAGATGAACAGATTTCTCATATACATAACTCAGACACATGTGCTAATCTAAGACATTCCATCCACTTGTGGGCATAAAAAGAGACACTTTGACATTCAGTCCTGGTACCATAACCAGAGCACATTTCTCTTCACCGCTCTCCAGGAGACCTGTAGACAAGACCTGGGACTCTATCAAGACTCATTGCCTTTGCCCTGGCCTCATTGCCCATTTCCAGGATGGAGAAAACGAGGCACTGGGGTGAGCATGGTATACTTGTTTCCTGCTCAATGCAGTCTTGTTATTACAGAGTCCATTTTGTGTGACATAGTGCTCTCCACAGATAACCTTTCTCCATTTCTTATACTCTGTTACTATTATGAGTGGGATCATGGATCCCCAAGACACTTCTTCAAGACCTCCAGAATGGATTGGACTAGCTGTCTTCCCCTTCAAGGATAGATACTTAGGATATCTGTATACCCATGGCTTATTCTTAGACTTCAGAGACTCTAGGGTCATCTGCTCACATGAGTTGTTCTCATCCCTTGACCTGACTGCTTTGCTGTGCTGAAGCTCATGTTATGCAATAAAGTCTGACACTGTGGAGAGACAAAAAACACCAGGCTCTTATTTCCAAGCTCTCGACACCATCATATTTTAGCCATTTAGTACTGAATTAGTAAAAGGCGATTCCATTCATTTAAGACCTACAACACAAGAAAGAAAAGCACATTTGTTGAAAAAAAATGAACTTTATTTTAAAATCTTTGAGAAATCACTGGAAAACTGAAATAGAAATATGCAAATGAAAATTATATAGATTATTTGGAACTCAAGGTAGTTATGTAGACATGTCCAAGATGTGGATATGTTTGGTAATTGAAAGCATGTAAGCAGTAAATTAAGTCAGGGAGATTAATGAGGATATCTATATTTTGTTAGAGAAAGAGGGGGTATGGGAAACAGCATAGACAGTAAAAGCAGAAAGTGGAAAGAATAATTGACAAAAACTATTAATATTTTAAGTGTTTGGGCAATAACGAACAATAGGATGACCCTCAGGGAGTAATATGTACATGCTGTTGTTTTTGGTAATGATGGTTTTATTGAAATATAATAGTGTCTCTGGACTACTAAAATGCTGATAAAAGTGGGAATAGGAAAAAAGTAAACACAGGAGAGAGAGAGCATTTAATCTATAGAGTGAGATTTTGAAGAGATAAGAAAGAAGCAATCTAGGCAGCAATGTTGGAGGCATTACTTCCACTTGTTTTATTGAGAAAGAAAGAGAAATATTCCAACAGCAGTGTAAATCGGAGAGCTAATTTGAATGCACTATCCTTAAAATGTCTAATTGCTTTGTTAAGAAGAAAGCAAAATCATCAACTTGGAAAGTGGGGAGGTAGTTTAAAGAGACAAAATATTTCAGACAATATAAAAATTTGGGTAATCAGGTAACCATAGGTGAATGACTAGCACATACAAAGAATAACCACAGATTCTTTAAGAGTACTCTTATATCAGTACCCTAAATACTGCCATGGTTGAATAGCTGAGCTCATTATGTTTTTAGAAAACAGCACAACCTGGATCCAGTGTTTTCTAAGCAGTTACTAAATCCTGCTCTGTTGCTAATATGCTGAGTGGAATCTAAGCTTTTAAAATATTCCTTTACCTTTAGACTAAGCCTAATTTTCTCAGTGCCAGAATTTATCTTGTTGTCTTCTGAAGTTCATGATGAAGTACATGTTTATCTTTACTGGATGGTCCATAGAAGTGTCCATATACCTAGGATGTATGGCATTGGGAACTTAACCCTCATTTTTTCCAGTGGTTACTATGTATCATTGGTTACTGTTTTCTCAGAGAGGGGAAATAATTTGTCTAGAACTTGTCATGGTGCACATGAGATATCTTTCCATATAAAAATGACATATATGTTCATATAAGAAGAACATACATTTCAAAATAAGTAAATAAACAAATAGTAAAATATTTATATAATGAAGGTAGGAAAGATACATTTATAAATTCAACCAGAAGACCAAAACCATAAAATAAGTACAGTAGCTTTCTTATCTTTGGGGGATTCATTCTAAGAATCCCCAGTGGATGCCTGAAATTATGAATAGTACCAAAACCTGTAAGTACTGTTTCTTTGATCTGATAACCGAGAGGGCTAATAAGTAACTCGTGTGGCTAACATAGACAGCATGGCTATGTTAGATAAGGGAGATTCATGTCCTCTGCAGGATGGAGCAGAGTTTCCATCATGCTATTCCGAACAATTTGCAATTTAAAACTTATGAATCATTTATTTCTGGAATTTTCCATTTAATAGTTTTAGATTGTTGTTGACTATGGGAACTGAACTACAAAAAACAAAACCAAAGGTAACAGGGAACTACTACTGTATGCCAGCATGTTCATTTCATGCCCTTGTCATTGTTTTCCACAGGGGTAGTCTCCTGAAGTTATTTCATATTACTGGGAAAATTTTGGAAATTAGTGATGAATGGTCATCTCTATTCTCTACCTCAATAAAGTGAGAGACAAAAGAATGTAGGATATAAGATTCTATTATTTGAATGTCCCCTGTAAAATTCATGTTGAAATTTAATTGTTGTTGAGGGTATTAAGAGGTGAGTCCTTTAAAAGTTATTACATTATGAGTCTCTGCCTGTGTGAACGGATTATTGCCATTATCACTGGAGTGGCTTAGTAATTGCTGTTGTGGATTCCAGATTTAAAAAGATGAGTCCAGACTAATTTGCTCTCTGTCTCGCCTGTGCTCTCTTGCTCTTTTGTTGTGTTGTGACAGCATGAAGGCCTTTGCCAGGTACCAGTGCCATGCGAGGACTTCCCAGTTTCCAGAACCGTGGGGCAAATAAACTTCTGTTCACTGTAAAATTACTCAGCCTAGCCATTCTTTTATAATAGCAGGAAGTGGACTAAGACAGGGAGTAAACCAGTTTCTAAGAGTGGTGCATATAGGATCTTCTGACTGAAGTTTTAAATTAAAAAAAAAAGTTCTAATTTAAATGCTGACTTGAACATGTACTAAAACCAAAAGAAGCTATGGTGGTGGGAATTGGCAAAAACTCAATATGCAATCTTTGGTACCAACAGTTGTAGACTGTGGTAAAACACATATTAAAACTTAAGAAAATATTTGAGGAGTAAAGATTTTCAAAAAGGACAAGATATTAATACTAAATGCTAAAATAGTACTTAATCTCTTTATATTGGGTCATCAGAAAAGTTAAGATGCACTTTTAGCATAAAAATATATCATGATTTTTTCCCACTACCCAATATTTCTGGAAATTTTTTAACTTTCTAATTTATCCTCCAATTTCCATCTACCTCATTATAGTTTATAATCAGTATAACCAATGTAAAAAGTTTTGATCTATGTCCAAGTATGAAAAATTCGTTAAAGATTTTCATTGATTTTTCAGTTATGATTGTTTTTAGTTTACTTATTTCCTCCAAGAGAGAGAAAGACAGAGAGAGAGAGAGTGAGAGAGAGAGACAGGCACCTCCAACAGACTTCACACCATAATCTTCCTCCAGCCTCAGCCAGCCTGGGTCATAGCACATCCAGTTAAACACCGGGAGGCCTTGAGATGTGAACACGAGAATGTTCTGTGTGGGTTCAGC
>NW_006203593.1:0-3325 GCF_000334495.1 Tupaia belangeri chinensis | reverse complement strand
TGAAGCAGTGAGTCAACCACTACACCACCAGCTTGCACTTACCTGATAATTTTCTACTCAACTTTGTAATTACGCTGTTTGATATTAAACCAATGAATACAGTTGCCAATAAGAAACCCCATTTTTCTATATCACAATTCTGTGAAAAAGCAAGGACAGCACCCTCCTTGTTTCTTGGTTAACATACTTTCAGTATGCTCAATTTACATTTTAACATAATGAAAATGCTTCTTAAAAAAATCAGTCTGCATCAGAATGCCAGCAGTGATAGTGAGAAGAAGGGTTGTCAAAAGTCTACAGTGCGAACATCGTGCAAATGCCCAAGTTACCTAAGCAAAAAATTAAAACTAAATCAGGGAGATAATATTTCCATTACACAAAGCCCTTTACGATCAATCTGAAATATCATGTCCAGGGTTAGACTCTCATATTAATGAGAAATAGTGATTCAAATCTTAAACGTGTGTAGAGGAAAGCCATAGATTTGTCTGGGGATTAGGAGGTCTGCTTCATGAGTAAAGCCTTCATGACATGAACTTATTTCAAGAAAAATATGGTAAACATATTCAATCATTATCTCAAAATAAAAGGACATAGGAAAAAGACTGAGATATATATGATTGAGTAAGGGATTTTTTGATTAACATTCAATATAAGTGTATCTTAGAAAAATGAAAAAAGAAAAAAAAACTTATAAGTTCCTCTCAGATAAATTATCAAAAATATTCCTATCTATGTTTCAAAACATTTCCTAATACATTTACTTACTAGAACTACATAATCTAAAATGCAGGTATAATTTTATAGTAAAGTAAAAATGGTAAAATTATATGAAATTATATTAAGTATACAATATCATAAATAATAAATATGTAAGTATGTTTAATGATTTAAATTTTAGTTTAAAAATGCAAGATTATCATTGAACTAATAACTAATACTCAGATGTGGATAAAAAAATAAAGCAACAAAAATATACTAAGATGAGAATATTTAAAGGTTAAACAATGTAAGATATCTAAACTCAAGCCTGACAGCAAACACTGCATAGCAAAGCATACTTTTTATACTTCACTAGACCAATCCAGTTGAATTTCTTGACATAGATAGCCATGTAGAAATAAATACAAAAATATAGAAAGAAAATGTAATGTGAATGTGGACTATGGAATGTTAGAACCAAGAATCGTTTTCCATGAGATGAGATGAGATGACTTCATATACAGTAAACTGATGCCTTATAAAACTAGGAAAAATATTAAGTTTTTTTTTTTTGCCTTTAGTTTTTGCTGTAGGGCATATGTGCTCACCAGAGAGAGACACAAAGAGAGGGAAAAGTGAGAAATCGCTCCCTGGGAGGATGGCCATATCACAATCCTTTCCCTTCTATTCTCTTCTAGAATTTTTGAGCACACACACACACACACACACACACGCACGCATACACATGCCTGGAGTGATTTTCAAGCTGCTGTGTTTAGGACTTTGTGGGATTCAATGCGTTAACCTCCACACCACCTGATTACCAAAAAAAATTCATTATTAAAAGTAATATGTTGTCAGGAACCAGCAGTTAGCATAATGGCTATGTCGCTGGACTCCCACATAGTTGACCGCGGTTCGTGTCTTGGACCCGGTGGCTTAAATCTCACGCCGGGCGCGTGTGCGTGCGTGCCCAAGATCCTGAGAGGAGGATGGAGGAGAAGGGATTGCGGCGTGACCATCCCCCCTGGGGGGTGATTTCTCGCTTTCTGTCTCTATGTCTCTGTCTGTCTGTCTGGTGAGCGCACACGCCCTATAGCAAAAACCTCTCCAAAAAAAAAAAAAAAGTAATATGTTGTCTGTGTGGAAGGTCAACTAATATCAGAATCATTAGATGTGTGGGAGTAAACTAATAATATCAACAAATTATTATTGAATACTGTGACATATAATCAAAATAGCCATGAAAATCTATTTTCCTTACTGTTAATTCACATTATTAACTGGCTAGATAACATATTATGGTGTTTGATATTTATTTTCTTATTCTACACTATGCTGTCTTATTTTCAGATTTATCATAAGAATATGCATGTATTTCATTTATTCATTCAAAGCTATTTTGGGGGAGTCTACAATATACTCATGACTCTTCTCAAGACTAAAAAAATGACTACAAATCTAATGAATTTTAATGTTTATATTTTGTTAAAAAATAAACAATTTTCTATTAAAAAATAAAATGATGTGCTATAATAAATGTAATAAATATAAAAGTCATTAAAACAGACAAAGACGTTCCGAAAAAACATAATGAACATTTTCAGTCTTGAGCACAAAACAAAAGAAAACTGGTAAAATACTGAAAAAATATTTAACTGGGAAAGAGATGTTCTTATTAACATTCAGTATAACTGTATCTCAGAAAAGATTTTTAAAATATCATAAGTTCACCTCTTTGGGAGGTGACATTTGAGTGGAGACGTTCATTATTTAAATTTCTTTACCATAAGGATTTGGCATTTAAATGGAAGGAATAAGAATTCTGATGTTCTATGTGCCTTTTTATTCAAGAATGTTGTTTTGTATTATTTTCAGACAAGGACTGTGATTGCATATTTTTTACTTACTCTAATAGCACAAAACTGAGCAATAATTTCCAATTAGGATGGGTGTAGATTCAGTTTTTAAATATAATAGTACTCTAAAAAAGAATGGTGAATGGGTTGGGTGCTAGTGGTTCTGGTGGTGGGGGTGGTCATGCTTTGTGTATGTGTGTTTATATGAAATTAAGAAAGAGAAGAAAGTAATTTATTAAATATAACTGAGTCAGCCTTCAGTAGTGAAAATCATATACGATTGAGTCTTATCACAGACGTGAGAAGGTTAAAATGATAAGAGTATTCTGAAACAGATCTGTAGTATCACCCGAGTATGGGAGATAATATACTCTAATGTGTCAAAGGAACATTCCTCATCTGGATTTTACTCTGGATATATTCTTCTGTACTTATGCATGTGTTTTCACTCCAAACACTTATCACTCATCACCATTTTGTGCAAGACTGCTTAAAAAATTGTCTTTAAGTACTTACATTATTTTCAATTTATTTCTATGGAAGATCTTGCTTTCTATGAATATGCTCTTCGGACTGTGATCTGTTTATTGGATAGTAAAAGTGGCCAATTAATCATGTAATTTTTTATAAATTTATTGAGTATTTAGTGCCTTTGTTTTTTCTGATGGCTACATTCTGTGAGAGTAGCACTTAACTGCTATTTACAATAAAAGATACTAAAATTTTCTGAATAGAAAATCATGCTTTACTTAATGAATAAACTG
>NW_006203592.1:45083-83039 GCF_000334495.1 Tupaia belangeri chinensis | reverse complement strand
ATATCATGTTCTTTTACTCCTTGAAATTTTTTTGTGTATTTCTTGTAGCCTAGACATCACTGATATCATCAGCACTATTAGCAAAGCTAGTAAAGTAAAACTATAGACCTTATTTTCATTTTCCCAGCTCTTTTGCCAATATCTCTTATATCAGAAACATACAAGTAAAAAAAAAAAAATCTGGTCCAGAATCCAAACTAAGTTTACACGTTGTTGTTTTACTTGTCATATACTGAGATGAATTTCATGATACTTATCAACTCTAGGCTGGTTCAATATTAATGATAGTTAGTCACTCAGTATGTTATACAATGTTTATGTCTTTGATTAAAAAAATTTTATTCTCTTTGTCCTGTTGAACTAATCAATTCTCGAATTTGAAATTCTGTTTTCAAACTTTATTATCATTTTCTTCAAATATTTAACACCTCCCTTATAGGAACTATTTTATACTGTAGAATTTCATAATAATTGTTCCATGATGGCAATATATGTTAATATAAATGACCAGAATGGTACAAAAAATTCTAACAAACAAGCATTTTTAGTAATTTATAAAGTTGACTGAGGGAGCCAGCAGTTAGTGTAATGGCTATGTCGCTGGACTCCCACGTAGTCGACCGCAGTTCGTGTCCCGGACCCGGTGGCTTAAAACTCATGCCGGGCGCATGTGCATGCGTGCCCAAGATCCCGAGAGGAGAATGGAGGAGAAGGGATTGCGGCGTGACCATCCCCCCTGGGGGGTGATTTCTCGCTTTCTGTCTCTATGTCTCTCTCTGTCTGGCGAGCGCACGCGCCCTACAGTGAAAATCTCTCAAAAAAAAAAAAAAAAGCTGACTGAGATGATGTTCTCTGCAAATTCTATTTTAATATTAACTAATTCTTTCTACAAGTGTTTTTCTAAAAAGTTGTTAAATCGAAATTTAATACTATCTTCCTTCCCTTGGATTAGTCATAACATAAAACACTTGTGCATCTGCCTCTGTGACAAAGATTTTGATGCACTTGATGATTGTTTTTATTAAATCATCTCTTATCCTTCATTTATGTATACTGAATAAAAAAGGGAGCAGATCTTGATTTGCAGTGTATGAGAAATATTGTATTTTACTGATTTTTTTCTCTTAATATATTGGTTTCCAAGACTAGTCAATACATTAGCTACAATTCAACAACTCTAGGATTTAATTTTAAGAAGACAGTCAGTAATTTTACCTTAAGATGATAGCTTCATCCCCCTTTCCCATGATGAGGTACCACCCCTCAGCTGCTATCACTGCCAACCAAAATATGTCAGTGCAGTGATGGTCCATAAATATGTGACAACATGAAATCTTACAGTACCCAAAAGACAGAGAATTTCAACATCAGAAGTCATTATTTCAGCTGTAACATCACTTTAGAATTAAGAGCAGTTTCTTTCCTGGCCTTCCTTCCAGTTGTGGGACTCAGAACAGCAGTGTTCCAAACAGGTTACAGACCCTCAACAATGTAAATCCTTTCTTTTTCTCTTTTGCTGCTCTCTAATTATTTGCATGACCTTAAATATGCTAAATGTAAAGCTTTTCAATCAGAAAACACACAAAGCAGCTTTTAGTGATGAGTATTCACTTTGTACTGTGGTGTATTGGAGTAGTGTATAGAGTATAGATTTTGGCTAGGAACACATTACATGTGAGAGATTCCCCACTTCATATGCAATTACTTCTATTGCTTGTCAGCAGAGCTGTGTCTTCATCTCCTGTAGCCTTTTACAAATCTCATTTATGTTATAGAAGTTATTAAAAAAAAACTGGAACTAATTTCACTTGTGCAAAATGAAAAGAAATTAAAATATTAAAACATCATCTTCTATATAACAGGAAGGGTGTCATGCTCTTCAGTAAATAAAAGTTAGTCAGTCAATATTTCTGTTCCTTACTATACTCTTTCCTAGGCACCACACTAAGTAAATATTAACACTACCAGTCTACATTATTATTGCATACATTTTTGACTGCAACAATTTTGTTAAGCTGTGGTTCATACTGTAATTTTTCAGAGTCCTTGGAGTAAGTAGTCAAGCTCTATGATATCCATAAAGTTGATGAGAATTCTGAAAAAAATAGAAACTGTGTGTTTTATTTTATAATGTAAGTTGGGTGCTTTGTATTAGTGTGCAAAGGTAAGTCTGAATAAATGACCTTTAGCTTGGCCTTTCTTACAAGGGTATGTGAAAAATATTGAATACAGAGTTTGTGTATTAACTACAGAACATATTCTACAAGTGAAGACCTTATTTATCCTTCAGAATCAAAATTGGTTGGGGCAAAATTCTGTGTAATATTTCATTTTTGATATAATATTATTCTAAGTTGAACTCCATTCTTTTTTTTTTTAACTCTAAGGACCAGAATTCATATTTCAAATGAGATAAATCTGTATTTAAGATAGAGACAAACCAATTCTGTGTTGATTTGGATTAAATTGTTCATACCATTACAGGAAGAGGTGAACTCACTAAGAGTTATAACTTATTCATATGTAGGTGAATAATATTGTACATTTGACAATCATTTATAAAATTTCTCAATTTATGGGAACCAGCAGTTAGAGTAATGGCTATGTCACCAGACTCCCATGTAGTCGACCGCGGTTAGCGTCCCGGACGCGGTGGCTTAAAAGTCACGCCAGGAGCGTGTGCGTGCGTCCCCAAGATCCCAAGAGGAGAATGGAGGAGAAGGGATTGTGGTGTGGCCATCACCCCTGGGGGGTGATTTCTCGCTTTCTGTCTCTCTGTCTCTCTCTGTCTTTCTGGTGAATGCACGCGCCCTATAGTGAAAAAACCTCTCCAAAAAAAAAATGTTTCTCAATTTATTTACATTTATGTTTCTAAAATGCTGATATCCATAATATTTCTCCAATAATATCTACTAAATAATGTGGCACCCATAAAATATTAATATGTAAAATCAATGGGAACACAGTGACATGGGCCATCCATTGTAAACGATTGAAGCTGCTGCTGGATGTGTGTATCTACAGGGATTTGCAATTCGGCTTTATTCAGCCATTCTGTTTGGAATTAAATTATATTTTCTGAGTCCATTCAAAACATATTGATTCTCAAAGGTCAGTGTAGCTTATATATTTTTATTTTGTAATGTTCATTATGTACTAGGTACATAGACCATCTTAAAAATTAGGTAAATGTTCATTTTCTTTTCATTTTTAAGCTGCATGAATATATTGTTTCTGTTTGAGTGCATTTTATGCATTTGAAAAGGGTATCCCTGAGAAAGGACAAATAATAAGTCTTTAATTTGGATGATAACAAGGAAAAAAACAAGTTAGGTAGCTGACCATATTTACACTATAATGATATGGAGATCCAAAATGATATTGTATAATAAAGTCAGTCCGTGGACAGCTCTCCATGGTGTCTTCTTGGTGCAACCTTATTCGTGGAAAAGATAGAATAGCTCAGAAACAGTAAGTACCTACCTCAACAACAGTACCTGGTGAAAGCCTGTCCCACCTAAAATAAGGAGAAAGGGGAAAACTAGAGCAACCATGAATAACATGACTGCTGCTGCTGGAGGTAGTAACAGTTACCACCTCCTTTTGATTCATGAAATCGAGTCTGTGAATGTCTCCGTCAGCACAAGGTCAACTTCTCTCCCCCCACGGGGCTTCCGCACAGGCAATTTTTTTCTGCACATTTTACATCATTAGCTCCTTCTTTTCCATTAGGTTTTGTCTTAAATATCAGCTCCTTAGCAACACTGTATGGACATGCTGATGCAAAAATAAATAAATAAAAGCAAGAAAAAATATAGAATAAAGGCCTTTTCTTGAAGAGTTTTTGAGGGGATCCCTATTACTCTTTATTTTAGCCCAACTATCATTTATTTTGCATACTCGACTGTATTTGCTTTCTCCTATTAGGAAACATCTCTATAATGACAGCATGGATGTGTGTAACTTCTTTACCAATGTTTCTCCAGTCTGAAATATAGGTCCTAGACTCTTCAATACCCAATAAAATCGACTGAATGTACATATGCATAGGTAAATTAAATATGTAGCATAGAAAGGTGGGCAAAAGTAGAATCTGGAGCTAGAAGATACTAACTAGACTTGAATTTTAATCTCACTTTTAACATTAAGTATATATGAGATTCGACCTTGCTATTTTTGCCAGTTTCCACTTATTTCTTTCCATTTTTTAAAATGAATTATTTAATTTAACATTTATGTATTTATTTTTTTATTTACTTACTTATTTTACTTTGACCAGAGAGGGAACAACTGAAAGAGAGAAAGAGAGAGAGAGAGAGAGAGATGGAAAGTGAGAAAGCAAGTCGCCAGGTCCGGGACTTGAACCACCCTCAATCATGTGGGAGTCCAGCGCCCTTAATCACAGTCTGCCTACTGGCCCCTGCAGTTTCCACTTCTATATAGACGGAGGAAATAATTCTTGTCCGATGTTTCCCAGAGTACTTCTGTGAGGATAAATTGAGATAAAAACATATTAGGCACATTAACTTTTTAAAAATGGCATGAACGTGTAAGAAAATATCCCAACTTTATCTAAAACATATATACTGAGGAAAAGTGGACCTTGGAAAAGTTTCAGCTTTTTTATTTGGAGGAAAGTCAGCGCCTATCTTTCCACATTAAAAACAATGGGGGACAGAAAAATTGGAAAATGATTGTTTACACAAAGAGAATCTAAGACCATGGGAAAAATTGTTTGGTAGCTTTTGAAGTAAGCAAGCTACGTTTTAGGGTATCATCAGTTTAGAGGAGGATGGGTTTTGCCTCCACCGTTGATGATACCGCGGGGGGTTAATTCTCCTTTAAATAGAGGTGAGATAGGTAGAAAGTAGCTCAGCAACAGTACCTGGTGAAAGACTGTCGCATCTAAAATAAGGAGAAAGGGGAAAATTAGAGCAACCATAGTTACCTATTTTCTAGTCTCTTCGTTCTTCCACATGTCTTCTCAATTCCTTCACAAACTGTGGCTAATTGATAGCGTTGTTTTTAGTTTGAAATTCAACCCCTTCTCCAGGGTAGAGGAGGTAACCTGAATTAATTCAATATCCCAATAATTGTACACTGGAAGCTTGTTGCTATACAACGGTATCACCCCGGAGCCGCTTTATTTATCAATGAGCATCCTATTGCGTCCCAGGGATGTAGGTCATTGGAAACCCCAGCTGCCGATCACAGGTGGTCTTCATTGTATTTTCAGACCCGGTGCGCTGCTGATTCCTGCACAACTGGAGTTCGTCTGAGCTGCGTGAGGGGGGGACACCTGTGCCTTGGGGACTCAGGTGAAGTCCCATCTACCTTCCTGTGACTTTCCCTGGCGCTTTCCCACCTCCTCGGCGGCTCACTCCTCATTCCCATCTTCCCTGCCGCCTTGTACCCAAGCCTCTCTGTTTAACAGCTGCTTTTCCCGCTGTCTCTCCTCTCCACCCCTCCGCAGAGACACAGAGAGCTCCACAGAACTGGGCATGCCTAATAACCAGGGAGGACTTGGGCAGCAAGAAGAAAGCGTTTGCACCTTCTGCGCTCCCCTCCCCTCTGCAGCTGCCGCCTGCCTGCCAGTCAGGCGACCCGACGTGCAGCGTGGCCCAATAAGGGCTCGCAGGCTTCGCAGGAGCCCCCCCTCCACTGGCTCCACCACCAATGAGTGGTTGGCAGAGGTGGGTCGCGCCTTGTTCCCGCCTCTCCAGTTAAGGCCGCTGGTGTGAGCAGGGGCTGCGCGCGATCAAGGGACGACGGAAGGGACCGGCAGGGGTGGGCTCGAGGCCGTGCATCCCGACGGCGGGAGTCGCAGGCGGCCGGTGCATGGGCCAGTGAGGACGCGCAGAGATCCCCTGGCCGTGGCGGAGGCGGAGCAGCGCGGGAGCTAGGCGCTGCCCCGCGACCCTGCGTCCCAGCGAGCGGAACCTCGCGCTTCGCCGGAGGACGGTCCGAAGTCCGCGCTATGGAAGAGGAGAAATATTTGCCTGAGCTGATGGCAGAGAAAGATAGCCTGGATCCATCCTTTGTGCACGCATCGCGCCTTTTGGCAGAAGGTAGGACTTGCCCCCAGCAGTGGGCACAAACAGCCGGCTGCCCATCTTGCCCGCGGCTTGATTAGAGTAGTGAAGTTGGGGAGGGACGCCAGTCTGGGTCTTCGCAGCAACTGTCCGCCTGAAGATGCTCGCTTCGGAGCTCGGGCGGACAGAGCCCGTTCTTGGGGCGGGCAGCAGTGCTCCTTCTCCACGTCTTAATTTGGGGGAAGACCAAATGGCAGTGTTGAGGTGACCTGTTAGGATCATTGATAGAGAAACGATAAAGTGTAACGCGTTCTATGGAGATATTTTTCACTTCGCAAAAGGAAGGGACATCAGTTTGGAAGTAAATGGTGGTCAGTATAGTGTTCTAAGCGCTTCTTAGCTACAGTCCACTGCCCCCTGGCCCCAGACCCCCTGCATTTGGGAAGTGATTTTGATGCCCTTTGATCAAAATCGTCCCTGTGGAAAATCATAGAATTAACCTAGATAATGCTATACACGTTCATGTGTATATGAATGTGATAAGAGAGGCTAAAGCGCTTATAAATTTATTTGAAGTGGGAAGATTGGATACTCTGAGATATTGGTCCCTCGGAACACTCCATAATTGATCAACTGTTTTACCAAGTGTGCATTTTCTATTGTGTACCTGTAATGTTAAAAGAAGATTCCATTCCCAGAGGAACAGATGTGTCTTGTCTTTTGCATTGCTTTGAAAGCTTGTTTAAAAGAAGACAGACAGACACATACACACAAACTTCTATATGACAGAAATATTGCATAAACACTCCATTTGTGTTGAAATGACGCCCTCTAATTACTTGATATCTGTAGTAAGCTACACATGCCTTTTAAAAACAACTGCAGGTTTTTTGGATGAATGCTTCATTAATAATAAATTGCCTCATCATCAAATTGGCTACAATGCAGTTTTGTAGCTTGGGCTGTTATGGACTTACCTACAAAACTAAAGTGACAACTTCTGCTACCCTATAGCTTCTCAGCTTTGAAGAAATTTTTTGAGTCTCGGCTGTACATGGGAAAAAACAATTCTACACTCCCGTGTATGATTTAATAGAGTAGCTTTATTTTAATTTTTTATGATGAGTTTGATATAATAGCAAAGTATAACATGTTTGTCTATCTTTGCATGTTAAACAACTAGGAAATACCTATAATCAAAATATGGAAAATGTTTTCAAGGAACTATAAATAGTTACAATGAAAGAGCTGCTTTTGTAATGTAATTGGGGAGACAAAATACAATTAGGTTAACAACTTTCTTGGTTCCTGAATGGGAACAAAGCAAAAGTAAAGTCAATTAGAAAAATTAAACTACTTTGAAAAAAGGATTACATAGTAATAGGAATGTTGGAAGATAATCAGTTAATAAATGCTTAAGATTGTTTGGAATGATGAAGAATGCAGTTAAATCTTCTCAAGTCGTTTACTTCAGTGTATTTTCCAGAAGTGTTTTAATTTAGCTGACAATATCTTTAAAATGAAAAAAAAAAAAGTTACACATTGTTTTTCTCAGACCTGCTAATTGGAGTTCACTTTGGGACAGCTGGCTCTGTCATTAATCAGTCAGTCATTGATGTGAGTTTTTTGCTTGAAAACAGCCAATCTCGAGAAATGCAGATGAGAACCTCTTAACAGAGGGCATAGGTATTCCTGCAGCTGGTGAAACAGCCAGAGCTGGTGTGCACCTGGTTCCTTAACAGTATCTTTCCCAGGAACTTGATTTCTTGATACTTAGGAACATGTTCTGATGTACCTTGTAATTTAATTTTTTCCCAGCAGGGGGAAGCATGTCCTGCTTTTGTAAAGAATTAGGCGAGAAATGCTCCTAAATACAGTGAAAAGCATCTAAGTAAGAAACAAAGAGGGTGCCCAAATTTCAGAGCAGTCATAATGAGGAAAGGAGAAGGGAGGAGAGGAGGATGATAATCTTGGAGTACATACTGAGTTATGCAAAGAGATACATAGGGTTTAAATTACTTTACTCATTGTACCTGGGGCTCTTTATATGTGCTTATTAAAGAGTACAAGGTGAGTGTTCCTTGGAATCTCAGTAAATCTTAATGTACATGCAGTGCTACAGATCTTTATTATCTTTTCTTTTCAAATACCATTTGCCAAAATTTCTAGGTTTTTCCCTCTGTATAGAAGGATATGTTGAGATTTTATTTCTTATACCTGGAAATGCGCTGATTGAAGGCAGTAGCTATAAATAAATCTGACATAGATATTCATTTGGAAGGAAGGTGCACACTGAAGTACATTTCAGTCAGCACTGTGCAGACAGTCTCAAGACTGAGTGAGTAATAAAAATGATCCAGATGATTCAGTTCTTTGGAATGATTTTCTGGAAGCTAATGTGTGTGAGGACAGTGATACAAAGCAACGAACTTTCATAATGATTTGTTTTCCTTTCTGGTTGGTGACATTGTAGATGCTGATCAGGGCTCATCTGTGGCTACGTCATTTAGACTTAAAGGCTGTAGGTTAAAAGTACTAGTTTGTTGGTTATGTTGTTATCTTTGCTGTAGTTTATCTCACTTGTTTCTATCCTACATTTTCAGTAGGAATAATTCTAAAAAAGCTATTGAAGGAGAGCCGAACATTTTATGTATCATTATTCCTTAGAGATCTTGAATAATATGGTTTGAAAACTGTTTGTAATAAGTTTGATTAATTAAAATAATGTTTCTCCTGTGATTATAATGTTAGTTATCCATTTGTTATGGAAGGTGCTTTTGAATATGAGAAAACAGCAAACTCAGCATGATCCTGAAAGTTCTACTCAGCCTATGAATTTGCTTGCCAGATGAAATTACATGAGGTTATTTATATCTGTACTTCTTCTGGGAAGTGCATTAAACTGTGAATCCAGATACCTGGATTCTAATTCCACTCGTACCTAAACTGTATCTGGGTAAACTTCCCCTGTTTGGGCCCAGTTTCCTGGCCTCTCAGCTTAAGTTGTTGGGCTAGGTAATCTATATGTTTCTTTGTAGTTCTAATTAAATCTCAAGACTACTGCTGATGCAAAGGGGTGTGTTTGTGCATTCAAAATACAAAAATCAATGGCTGTACATTTTTGAAACTTTTCATTCCTTCCTAGGTTAATGATTAAAAATACAGTTGTTGTACTATAATGTAATTTGAGGCCTATACATTATTTTGGGCACTGAGGACAGAAGTCTATTAAATTGTTATCAAGGCCTGGGGCCCAAAATGTGTAGGAAATATTCTTGTTTGTTGTCAAGCATGACTATCTGCTGGTAGATATAGAGGGGTTCTTACTCGTAGATTATGGTGATTCCACACTTTAGGATTATTAACAGGTTTGTGTACAGTTGGGTATTTAGGGCAAGACTTCCTACCCTGAGTTCTTCATAAACACTGGTCAATTCATCACTGCTTTTTGTGGAGTTATCATATGGTGAAGTCAAATGTTGCCAAATATCCCAGCAGTTCAAATGGTTTTTGCAAAACCATTGGTGCTATATTCGAAAACTTGGCCTATCACTTAGGATTGACTTTCATTTTAGCAGCTATAGATGTGCTCTTAAAAACAAGAGGAAAATAGTGATGAATATTTATCACAAGTACTTCCTTTTTTTTTTTTTTTTTTGAGAGGTTTTTACTATATGGCACGTGCGCTCACCAGAAAGAAAGAGACAGAAAGCTAGAAATCACTCCCTAGGGGGATGACCGCACCGCAGTTCCTTCTCCATTCTCCTCTCAGGATCTTGGGCAGGCATACACATGTGAGTTTATGCCACCGGGTCTGGGACTCAATCCATGGTTGCCTACATCGGAGTACAGTGACATAGCTAGTATGCTAACTGCTGGTCCCTAGACTGTGTTCCTTAAACATGTCCATAAACTTGATAAATCTTTTTTTTTTTTTTTTGAGAGATTTTCACTGTAGGGTGCGTGCGCTCGCCAGACAGACAGAGAGAGACATAAAGACAGAAAGCGAGAAATCACCCCCCAGGGGGGATGGTCACGCCGCAATCCCTTCTCCTCCATTCTCCTCTCGGGATCTTGGGCACGCACGCACATGCGCCCGGCGTGAGTTTTAAGCCACCGGGTCCGGGACACGAACCGCGGTTGACTACGTGGGAGTCCAGTGACATAGCCATTACGCTAACTGCTGGTTCCCAACTTCATAAATCTTGAAGTTAAGAGAAGTTATTCATATAATGCATAAAAAGCAGCTTCTGATAAAAAAAGTGTTCATGTGACTAAAAGTACTTTTGTGCTCACTTCGGCAGCCCATATACTACAATTGGAGAGAGACAGGATTAGCATGGCTCCCTGGGAAAGGATGACAGATTTGTTAAGGGTTTCATAGGTTTTTATAAAAAATATATAAAGAACTTTTCTTTTGAATAATGTAATCTCCCAATAGACTTGAAATAATCTTATTTTTTTTCTTAAATATGGGCAAAAAAAATGAAATTCAAGTTATCATTGACCTGCAATTAAAATGAATTTATGATGTAGTGAACAATTTTACTTCAGGAAAAAAATTTGGCATTGAGTATTGATGCTGTTATCATCTGTGAAATATAGGATGTCATTTTTTTTCCCTCTCTGATACTCAGTTTTGTCATATGTAAAAGAGAAAAAGTAATACCTACCAGGCAGGGTTTAAGATTAAAATAATTCTTGAGATATGTAAAAAACAAACAAACAAAAAAAACCCAAACAACAAAAAAACAAAAAGCCTACTTATATAATATAAGCAGTATTTTACATAAATAAACCAAAAATATAAGCAGAAATTATACAAATATAAGATAATGCTTTTAAGATTTCTCCTTATATTTTAATGCCATGTGGACTTGACCTCATTTTGAAATTAGCTTTTGTAAGAAAATAAGGGAATATACACTGCCTTACTCTGAATTCTTGCTGAGTGAAATTTGAACCCATAAACTAAATTATGAAATAGATCATCTTAAGAAAAATTATTCCAGTGAGTATTTAACATATCATGTTCCTTTAGTCAATAGTTAGTCTTTACGTTGAATTCAGTAAGCTCTGACCTTATTTCTTCCAAGGGTAATTTCAGACCTCTTTAGGCCTGGTCTTAAATTCACATGACCTTCACCTTTAGAGATGGTCTCACCATCTCTGTTACTGAAGAAATGAATATATCTTTCTCTGGTGTTCCTCAGTCTCCTACCACCTAGAAACTTAGATATTCATCTTCACTCTTTCATTTTCAGAATTTAAAATGTTTCTTTGTTGTTCAAGGTTGACTTGTCTATCTGTATCCTTGACCCTGATGCTCTTCATCTTCTCTGGACTTACTCAGCTATATTCTTCAGTGTCTCCAACATCTGTCTTGTTTTCTCCTCTTTTGTTGTAGCAACCTGTCAACATGATCCAAACAATTAAAAAAAAATGCTTGCATAATTTGCCAAAAGTAATAAAAATGATCTATTTTGATACTTCCCATTTTTTTAAAAGAGTTTATTTATTTATTTTGCCTTAGGGCATGTGTACTTGCCAAAGAGAGAGAGAAAGAGACAGACAGAGACGATGAGAGGGAAGGTGAGAAATCATCTTCAAGGGAGGATAGCCATGTTGCAATCCCTTGTCCCTCATTCTCCTTTCAGGATCTTGGGCACGCCCGCACAAGCACCCAGCATAATTTTGAAGCCACCAGGTCCAGGACTTGAACCTTCATTGACCACTGTGGGAGTCCAGCAACTCAACCACCATACCATCTACTGTCCTGCTCCTGTGCTTTCCTTAAGCTTCAGATATTGGTTGATATTTGTTGCTTCACTTTCTTGAAATACCTCTTGGAAACTCTTGTTTGGTGTCTGTCTTCATCACTACCCTGGAACTAGTGACCCTAGTGATAGACTGATCTTTTCATTGCCAAATCTAATAATTTTTTTTCTGACCTCTTATTAGGTCTTATGGCTATACCTTCCACTGTTGTTCTTTTTCTAATTTCTTACCTCCTCCTTTGGCTTCTACCCACTATATATGCCCTACTGGTTTTACTTTCTTTTGTATTTCTTTCTCTTGGTATCCTCCATTAGTTTTCTTCCTACCCTAGCGCACTCAGTGCTGTCAGAGTGACTCACTCAAATTTAAAGTCCAGCCATATCCCACTTCTTAACAGTGGCCTGCACGTTGTACTCCCTGACATTCTTACAGACCAGAACCTTCTACCTACATCCCTGTCCATTCACACAAAGCTAGTTTTCATCTTCCCTATTCTCAAAATGAACGAATCAAATTCGTTGTCTGTACTTACCCTCATTTTATAATTATCAGGTTATGCCCCTGTTTCTCTAGACTGCAAGCTCCTTGAGTAGCAGAGCCAAACTATTCATTGTATTGGATGTGCTCACCACTTTGCCTGGCATATAGTGGTGCCTGTTAGGTGCCTGAAAGGCTTTCTCCATCAGACCTCAGAGCCTGCCTCCTCTTAGCCTCTTTATTACCTCTTGTGCACTTGACTCACACTGGGGCTCCTCTGCAGTCCCCTCTGTATCTAAAGAATTGTGAATGCTGTGGCTTCACTGTGGAATGCCCTTCCCTAGCTTTTCTCTCCGATTACACTATCCATTCATTGAACAAAACTGATTCTGGCTATCCCTTCCTTTAGGAAGCCTTTCATAATTTCATCCTCATCCTATTTATTATGGATTAAAAACATTTCTGATTTTTTTCTCAACCTTTCTACTGCAATAATATTGCAACATGCAATTCTGTTTGATTTTGTCTCCCTCCTCCTAAACTTGAGAACCAGAACTAGGATTTTTCTGAATCCTTAAAGACTGTCTTCATTCTCATGTGTCAGAAGCTTTAATAAATGTTTTTAAGTGAATGATATTGAACTCATCTCTCTTTTCTCCTACTATGTATGTAGAACTTATCCCCCCCCGAAAAAAAGAACTAGGATTTCTATCATTTAATTAATTCAGTCATATTCTACCATTTTTTTATTTCCAAAACCACAGTGCACTACTTTGAAGATCTCCATTCATTTTTTAACTTGTGATTTTGAAATAATTATACGTATGCAGGATTTGTAAGACAGTACAGAAAAGTTCTGTTGTAGTCTTTTGCATTTTAGTTTACTAAAGTTCAGTATCCAAACCAAGAGGATGGTGTTGGTACAATGTCTACGTACAGTTTCATCACATGTGTACATTCCCATGGCTACCTCCATTATCAAGATACAGAATCTTACTATCACCATAAAGATTTCCCTCCTTTAAAATCACACCTACCTCCCTCCCTCCGATACGCTCACCTTATTTTCAATCATCTGAAATCCTTTTTTCTGCCCCACCTTTTTCCTTTTCTTTTTGGGTGCAGATGACAAGACAGATCTTTTGTTGTACTTTGACAGATTCCTAAGAATGTCTATTATTTCTTTGTTGTTCATATTGTGCCTATTGTTCTATTTTTAAGTTGACTGAATTTTTTTTTCTTTGTGTCCTCTCACTGGAGCTGCTGAGTTTGCCCCATTGAAACTTTAAAAGTTTAATTATTATATTTTCTTCAGTTCTCAAATTTCATTTAGTTCTTTTCCAGATCTTCTATTTCTTTCTTAAGACTATTTTGTTGATGTTTTTTGCATTCTTGCCATTACCTATAGAAGCATTTCTGTGTTGGCTGCTTTAAAATCTTGGTCACGTGATACCAACAGGTGTTGGCATCCGTTGATTGTCTTTCCTCATTAAGGTGAAATTTACCTGGTTCTTGGTATATGACAGGTGATTTTTTACCTTTTTCCTGGATATTTTATGGTATTGTGTTCTGGGGAGGGTTTTACTTAAACATTCAATTTTATTAGACCTCTGATACCATGCCAAGCAGAAGTCCAGGGGGTGCCACCTTTATACCTCCCGATGGAGATGAAAATCCAGGTTCTGCCTGGATCCTCTGGGTGGGAGGTAGAGGATCTCTTAGTTACTACCTCCTGTGAGACTTCTGATGACACTAAGATGATCAAGGAGGAGTTATTTCTACTGAATTGTGGTGAAAGTTCCATGAGGAATGAGGCTTCCTCTGACACCATCCTGGCTCAGGAAGAGAAGGGTGCCTTGTTACTCATGAGGGTCAAAGTTCAGGATCTCCCTGTGGCCTGTGCTGACACTGTGGGAGGCCTTCTTACTGCTGCGTGAAAATGAAGTTCCAATTCCCCATCCAGACTTCTCTGCTAGCACTTCTAAGGGAAAAGGATGCCCGGTTATAGCTGGGTGAGGTGGGTAGTCTAGTTTCTCTACCTAACCTTTCCTGCCAGGAGTGAGTGTTAGCCTGTTTTCGTGTGTTGTTTGGCTGAAGAAAGGTGCTGTAAATTTTCTCTTTGGCTTGGTTGCCCTTTTGCTAGTCCTTTGACTTGAAAGAGCAGTTTCTGTTTTTGTTTATATTCGTCTCTTTTTGTTTTGTTTCTGGATTGGCAACTTTTCTAGCATCTAGTCTAGAATATTCAATTCCACTTACAAAGAAAATCTAGAGAAATTGCTGACATACATCATCCTGGGTCTTGTGGTATCTGTCTGTCTGCCTTCTCTCCACCTCTCAGAAAGACTTTTTATGTTTGTTTTACATGATGGCAAGTTCTCATTCTCTTGCGTTTTAATTTATTTCTTTTGAAAATTTCCTCATGAATGTATATCAGGTCTTGTCTATTAATACTTCATTAACTATCAGTAGTTTTACAAGAATGAACGTGGCCAGGATAAATATACCTGGATAATGGTCACAATATTTTTCTCTGCATTTACCTCATTTCATGATAATTTTGTAGCATATTACCCAAGAGTGGGAACAAAACTGTTCATTATTCTAAGTTTCTCTTTAAGTACACAGTCTAGAATGAAGCTCTTTGTTTCCACAGCAGCTGTAGAAGTAAAAAAAAAAAAAAAGTGAATTTAGAGTTAGTTTTTTAGAAACTCTTGAAAAATAACTGTGTAGTGTTTTCTTTATACTTTCCTTATGCATGTACTTGTTTGAACACAGGGTTTGATCTCTCTTTTTTTGTGTCTGTGTATATTATAAAATATGTACGTTAGCTGGAATTACATTCTGATACCAGGTGTTTTCTTCTTTTGTTAAACTATAAACAAAGTAAAATTTAATATATTCCTAGGTTGAAATATGGTCCTTTTCCTCACAAAAAATTTACATTCCAGTAAAATAAGCATCATCTAGAAATTTTTTTAAAAATAAACTACTAGTTAATAGCTAGTCTCACAAATTAATGTTAGCAAATATTCATGTTATTTAACTTCTTCAGTTTTTTAAGTGGGGAATTTTGTAATCATTGAGTACTTTATTTGTCAAAGACCTAAGAAGTCATGTTCAAGCATCCTTTTGGTCAATTATTATTAACTTTCATTTATTTTTTTAAGGTTTTTACTATTACCGTCTACACTTGCCAGAGAGAAAGTGAGAAGAAAAGTGAGAAATCACCCCTCAGGTGGCGGGATGTCACACCACAATCACTTCTGCTCCATTTGGGCACACACATACACACACATGGTCAGCATGAGTTTCAAGGTCTGAAACTTGAACTGCAGTTGGCCATGTGGGAGTCCAGCACCTTAACCACTACACCACCTGCTGGTCCTGAAACAAATTCATTTTTAACACATTCTCCATTGTTTGCTCTTCCCTTATGAACACTACTTCCAAAAAGATTTTGCAGTAGCGATAGGCAGTAAACATTTAAGAACACCTGAGTAACTAAATATTATACTTTTTACCTTAGATGTTTTTGTAGTTCTGGGTAATGAATTCTATTGAGCTAGACTTCTACTGCATTTGATCACACAATCATACATGCCCTTAGGTGTGTGTGATAACACCTATCTGCAGTATGCATTGTTGATAATATGAAGTAGTATCAGATGCTTAATTTATGAGTTTTTTTAAAAATATGTAGGGATTTTAACTACCTATAGCACATACAAATAACTGTGTATGGAACTGTCTACTAGGTTTTGCATAAATTGTAAAAACTGATGATTTGACAGGAGTTCAGAGGAAGTCATAACTCCTGTAGTTTATAGTAATCAGAGATTCACCATCATCACCATGATCACCATCATTGGTATCAGCATTTATCAGAGTTTACTTTTAGGCAGATACCATACTTGATGGATGCTTCATATGCAGTACCACAGTTAATCTACTCACCATTCTGTCACATAGTTATTAGCATGAGTTTTACAAGTGGGAATAAGATCTTAGAGAAATTAACTTATCTCAGGTCACATAGAAAATAAATTGTAGAGCTAAAATCTAGGCGTTTTTACCTAGAGGCTGTGCATAACTATTTTACCATCCTATATCCTGTGGAAGAGAACCTACTTCAGTGTGGCTTTGAAAGTAAGTCCAGATATTAATATATGAAGTTTGTCTAGGAGCTCAATATTGTTGTTGCCAATAATTTCTGAAATATGTTTCTGAATTGGATGAACTATGACCTAATATCATAAAATAAGTATGGTATGTAAATTTATGAATGGGTGGGCTACAGATCATTGAGACAGCCTGTAATTTCAGAATGCCTTATATTGGCTGCTGTTTCTGAGAGACATTGGTGATGTGGTGGCAAGGCTTGTTTCCTTTCTCTTCTTTATTTATTTATTTATTTATTTATTTTTACAGAACTGATTACATTTACTGAATTCTCCTAGAAACAAAGAACAACTGTAGGTCCTCTCTTGTGTCTTGAGGCAGTGCAGGTTTTATTTAACACTTGGAAGTGATCAGATTTCACATTGGGTCAGAAAGAGACACTGTGAGAACACGGCTTGATGTAAATGTTATCTATGGGTTCTGAAGGTTTAGGAATTAATAACAAGAAAAGATTGACTGGTGTTACTGCACTGTTATCAGAAATGGCACAATCAATGATCATGTTCTTTAAAACATTACAGATTAGATTTTACTCTTCTAACAGAAAAGCAGAATAAGTATGTTTTCTCCAGAGTGTAGATATTTTTAGCAGTACATAGAATTGTATTCTAGATAATGATGGGTCCTGACTATAATGGAGGAGAGGGAGCCTCTGGGATAGAAACACAGTAAAGAGGCTGAAAAAGAAGAGATTAGTTTAATTTTGAGAAGGAGAAGAGATGGCTAAAGTAACTGCTACTTTTATTGACAATATACTCTGGCTTAGGTCTTTACGTTATATCCTGAAAGGCAGGTAATATGTCCTTATTTTATGACAAAGTATAAAAAGCCAGATTAAAGGGTGGCTTAATCAATTTGGCTGCTTTTTAAACCAATAAATCATAGGTTAGGTAAATGTCCAATAAAAGTGTTAGTGCCAAAAAACAGCTATTAAACATTGAAACATTGCACAATATTGAAGAACATTCCTTGTTTAAGGGCATATCAAGATTTCACTTTGAAAAACTTTCAGAGTACTTAGATAACTATGTTATTGTAGAATTTACTGTTTCCTTTAAAACAATTTTCTCGAGGAAATTTAAGGAATTCAATTGTTCAGAAATTTGATTTACATGTACCGATACATTCATTGTGTAAAAGAGGAAAGACTATAAAATGCAAATAGTAAGTAAATGACTGAATTATAGAATACGTTTATTATATGTTTAGGCATGTCAATGTTATAAATGGGGAAATTTAAATGTAAGATTGGATTACAGATCATGCATATCTCTAGACAGTCTAAAATTCTCTTTCAGTAAGGTAGAAAGTAGAAGCAGTCTTTTTATCTATCCAAGACTTAGTGCAAGAGAGGGCCTTTAAGGAATTCTGTGAAGATGAAAGAAACTTGGTATGCTGAGGCAGATGGCATTTTATTATATGATATTGCTTGGGAATGGACTTCAGGATGATAGATGGCTTTGCATTAAGCTAGTATTCTGCAATTTGTGAAAGACTGGGAAATTATGTCATATCTGCATAAGGAAAGTCTGGTAGAATAAAACATTATGATAATTAAAAGCAATTTAATGGAGTTAGATGAAATGATAAGTATTTGGAATGAATCATAATAAACCAAGTGGTTTTCTTCTGAGTAAAATGAGTAGAGTATGTATTTGTATGAATTATATACATACATATATGGAATATTTTTGTTTGAGCCTATACCCTATACAACAGGCACTCAAAAAGCACTTGCAAATGCATAGTATAAACAAACTATGTATGGATTTTAATTTTTTGCACCAAAATAAACTCACGTTAATTTCATTATTTTCATGAACTTTTTGAAGCACCTTCATACTATATAGGGAATCAAGGGGAAATGATCCTGAGTTGGTTCAGTTGGTTCTTACCATCTGTACTCTTCATTTCTGAGACTTACACTTAGGTTGAGAAGGGGTAATGATATACAGGCAATTAAATAAGCAATTGCCAAAAATTTGTGAAGTACAATAAAAGATAACATTTTAGGAGTCCAGGATAAGGCACATAAGTCTATCATAGAAGACGTCAGTAGGAAGGGGCATATTAATCGAGATCTAACAAATAAGTAGGATATGACCATGATTCAGTGAAGACGGACCTATAATCTGGAGAGAATTATATATGGATATAGTAAATCGACATCTCCAGAACCTGAAAAAACAAAGACATCTGTTCAAATAAGACGTATGCTTGGAAATATAGTAATGAAGAATCAAGAAATGCATTGAGGCTAGGTGGTGGTGCACTGGAGACACAGCTGGACCCACATATAGAAGGTCATGGGTTTGCATCCTGGGACCTCCTTGAGCCCAGTGGGATGCATGCCTGTACCTATAATCCTTGCCTGAGACTGGAATATATTCAGAGTAAGGACCCATTGGGGATTCCTATCTCTCTCTCTCTCTCCCTCTCTCTCTCTCTCTCTTTTCCCTCTCTCTCATGGGAGAAATAAAGTATCTAAATAAAAAAAGGTAGAAGCTTATCACACTTACCTTGTAAACTGTGTTAAGAATTTTAGACTTTATGCCCAAAGCAGTTGTAAATCATTGAGAATTTTGACAAGAAGACAAGTATACCATTGTTTTATGTAATATATAGTGTGACTGCATTGTTGAACCTTGGATTAGATATAAGGAGAAATAGATAAGCTATCAAGTGGTTAGAGCAGCAATACAGGAGAGAAGTTGTGGCTACCTGAATTAAATGAATGAGACTATTCTCAAATAAGGGAAGGTAGATCTAATAGAAATTTGCAAGTAAAATGTAAAAATTAGATTCGATAGAGAAGTTGGGAGATAAAAGATGGTCATGGCTTCTGTCTAGGTTTCCATGTGGTAATTGGTTTAATGGTACTGTCAGTTACTGAGATATTAGTTAAAAGGAGATTGGTGCTTGGTTCAGTTGGATACACAGTAAAGGGCCTGTAGAGTGTTGGTTTAGTTTTCACCACCTCTAGGGTGATAGTTGACTTTGGGAGTAGAATAGATCACTTAGGGGAGCATATGAAATGCAGTAAGGAGATGACTTAGGAAAATCCCTGTGTGTGAGGGAAAGACCGAAAAAAAGTAGTCTGCAAAATGACCAAAAGGAGTTTTCTAGACTGTAGATAGGAATGATAAAATATTGGGACAAGCAGTTGGAGGAATGGCTATGTCACTGGATTTCCATGTAGTCGACTGCAGTTTGAATCCTGGACTCGGTGGCTTAAACTCATGCCAGGTGCGTGTGCATGCATGCCAAAGATCCCGAGAGGAGAATGGAGGAGAAGGGATTGTGGCATGGCCATCTCCACTGGGGAATGATTTCTTGCTTTCTGTCTCTCTGTCTCTGTCTTTCTGGTGAGCGCTCACACCCTATAACAAAAACCTCTCAAAAAAAAAAAAAGAATAAGGTATTTGGAGAATATAATATTTCATTGATATTTTTCAAATGTTGCAGAACGATAAAGTAAGATAAGGATTAAAACCTGTAATGGTTGTGCCAGCTGGTAGTTTGGTGATTAAGATGCTGGATCCCAGATGACTGACTCTGTGATTTGAGTCCTACACCTGGAGGCTTGAAAAACATGCCGTGTGTGTGTGTGTGTGTCTCCAAATTTCTGAGACTATAATGGAAGAGAAGGGATTGTCACATGGGCATCCTCCCTGGCAGGTGCTTTCTCACTTTCCTTTTTCCTCTGCCTCTCTCTGGTGATAGCACACTCCCTATGGCAAAAACCTAAAAACAGACAAAAACCTCAAATGGATTTGACAACAAAGAACAGACTGAGAAAGTGGTTGCAGAAAATATTCTACAGGTTTAAGAGTGAATAGAATGTGAGGCCATGGAAGAGTAAGGTTAGAGAACTCTTATAAACTTTGTTTTCATGAGAAGGAAAGCTAGTAGTAGTTAATGTATTAACTGAATTCCATATCATTTCATTTTGACCTACAAAAACAGTAATTTTGCATGGCTTAACCTATTGAAGGAAATAATAGAATGCGAGAGGCATTTGAGTGCAGTGGTTAAAAGCATAGGCACTGTATCTTGACTGCCCAGGTTATAATTTTGCTCTTCTAAATATTTTGCGTGAGTTACTTTAACCTCTGTATGCCTTTTTCCCTAAGATGTAAACTGAGGACACTATTCGATCTAACCAACATAATAACAGCTGCTTATTTCTGTCTCTTGTGTTCACTGTAAATGACAACAGAACTCCAATATTCTGCATCATCATCCTTCTTTGCTTCCATCTTGGTAATTTTCTTCAATGATATGAATATGATTTGCCCCCACCACAACTCATGTTGAGGTGTATTTCTCCATGGAATGTTTTTGGAGCCAAGAGAAGCTGAAGTGGCATTTGTATCTTGAGGGATCTATCTTCAAGAAAGAATGAATGTCCTGAAGACAGGGTGAGTGAGTTCTCAGCCAGTAGGAATGGATTAGCTCTTACAAGACTGGGTTCCTTTAAAGTGAAACTGTCTTTCGTATTTCATGTCTTTTGCATGTGCTCCTTTGCTGCTCTCCCACACGCTTCTGCACCATCATTCTTCTTTGTTTCCATCTTGGTAATTTTCTGCAATGATATCAATATGGTTTGTTCCCACCAGAACTCATGTAGAGGCGTGTTTCTCCATGGAATGATTTGGAGAGGTGAGAGGCTTAAAAGGTGTTTGTGTCTTGAGGATTGCATCCTCAAGAAAGAAAGAATGCCCTGAAGACAGGGCGAGTTCTCATCCTGGCAGGAATGGATTAGCTCTTACGAGAGTGGGTTGCTGTAAAGTGAGGTTCTTCATGGTTTGTGTCTTTTGTTTGCACCCATTTTCTGCTCTCCCACACACCTCTGCCTCATGATGCAGTCTGCTGTGTAATGACGCAGCATGGGGCCCTGGTCACATGCAGCATCTGATCTCCAACTTCCCAGTCTAGAACTGTGAGCTAAATGAGCTTTATTAATTACCCAGTCCTAGGTATTCAGAAAACAAATAAAAATACTTTTTTTAGTGTAATATGTAATAAAATAACTTTTAAAACATCTTATAAGATTATAAAATTAATCCCTACTGCTTCTTCAGGACTGTCCTTGACATTCCAAATCTTTCCTTCTCCCATATTGTATATACCCCCTTTTTCCTTAAGCATTTCTTGCCATTGCTCCTATTTTGATATTTTTTCCCTTGGAATTTGTAATTCTGTACTCAGTATAGAAATGTAATGCCTCTTGGGCCAGCATGTGGCATGGTGGGTAAGATGACTAGATCCCATGTGACTGACCGCATGGTTTGAGTTTCTTACACAGTGGCTTGAGAAATATGGCAGGCATATGTGCATACATGCGCAAAATCCTTAAATGAGAGCGAAATGGAAGAGAAGGGATTGCAGTATCACCACTTCCAGGGGGGATATGCTTTCTTTCTTTCTCCCTCTCTCCTTGTGTCTCTCTCTGGTGAACACAGGCACCTTATGGCAGAGTTTAAAAAAAAAAAAGAGTGGGGGCAAGAAAGAAATTTACTGCCTCCATGCTGGCTGTTAAAACTATGATTCACAGTGAATATGGGGTGGGTGTCTAAGTCTGCTTCTTTGAGTGTATTTCTCCTTACTCAGAACACTATGTTCTGAGTGAAATAATGACTATGTTAGACCTAAGAGAACAGATTTGTTTGAGTATCATTTAAAATATACATATATATGGTATGTGTGTGTTGTGTGTGTGTGTGTGTGTGTGTGTGTGTATGTGTGTATGTATATGTAACATTAGTTATAAAACCAAACATTATAATTGTGTGTGTGGGGGGGGATGTGTTTGTGGATTTACCAGGTCATTGTGTAAAATTTATTTTTTACTCTGTAATGTAAAAAATATTTGAAACCCACTTTTATACTAGAGAGAAAATTGTAGCTGAAGTCAATGTACTACTGTTTGAATTCCAGATTTGCTACCTGGTTGCTATGTGACTGTGGGCAAATTTCTTAATCTCTTTCAGCTTTCTTTTCCTTATCTATGATTTAAGCACTTATCAACTATTTCATAGATAAACAAATTATCTCAGTTATCCTAGACACTGTATGCACAGTATTTACCCAATGGCAGAAATTAGTGAAGATTCTTTTCTTTCTCTGGTTTGGTTGTTCAACTTTTAAAAAATGGGGTAAAATTTATCCACAGTGAAATGCACTATTTTAGATATAAAATTTGATGCCTTTTGATAATTGTTTAATCTCATGTGAGCACTACCCGTGCCATGCTGAAGAACATTTTCATCATGATGTCCAGAGGCTTTCCTTGGCCTGTTCCCATAATCTCCATTTCCTTCAGCAGCCACTATTCTGCTTTTCATCATCATAGATCACTTTGTTCTTCAACTTTATATAAATGGAAATAATATAGCATGTAATCTTCCTTCTTACATTTCAATATATCTTTCATCATCCCCATTTTGTTACATGTTTCAATACTTTATTTCTCTGTAATGCTGAGTAGTATTCCATTTTATACATATCTTAGGTTGTTCATCCAATCTTTTAAAGATTGATATAGATCCTGTTTAGTACTAGCTTTGCAGATGAGTTGTGAATGTTCCTATACATATTTTTTTGGACATATGTTTTTAATAACAGAATGAATTTGTTGTGCAAGAATACATATGGGCTTAACATATGTTACATAGGATTACCAAACAGTATTCTAAAATGATATTATATCACTTCTTACCTGTGATGTATGAAAATTCTGGTGGTTGCACTTTCTTGCCAACATTCGAAGTACTCAGTCCTTTTAGCAACAGTTATTCCACTAGTTTGAAGTGGTGACTCACTGTGACTTTAATTTCCATTTCCCTGATGATTAAACATCTTTTCACGTGGGATTTTTGACCATTTATGTATACTTTTATTTGAATGATTACTTAGAATGTTGACAGCTTTTTAATTAAATTGTTGGTCTTTTATTGTTGTAGGAGTTATTTATAAGTCTGAATTTATGTCCTTTGTTAAGTATATGTATTGCAAATATTTTCCTCAATGTGTGGCTTGGCTTTTAATTTTCTTAAGTGTCTTTTGATGAGCAGAAGCTATTAATTCTGCTGAAGTATAATGTATCATTTGTTTTTTCCTTAGTACTGTTTGTGTTGGAGCTAGGAAATCTTTACTTATTTCAATGTTGCAAAGGTATTCTCAGCGTTTTCTTCTAGGAGCTTTTGGTTTTAGCATTAGGTATGGGTTTATTTCCCATCTAGGAGTAATTTTTGTATATGGTATCTGGACAGGGTCAAAGTTCCTTTTTTTTTTCTTTAAGATTAGAATATTTATGGCTAGCAGGTGGCTTGGTGATTGGGAACACTAGACACCCACATGGCCAACTGTGGTTCAGGTCCCAGATCCGACAGCTTGCTTTTTCACTTTCTCTCTCTCTCTTCCTCTCTCTCTCCCCCCTACTCACTCACTCACTCACTCACTCTCTCTCTCTCTCTCTCTCGCTCTGTCCATCTCTGGTCAAATAAAAGAAAGAAAAAGAAAGAAAGAAAGAAAGTTAAATCTTAAAAAAAGATTTGAATATTCAGTTGTTCCAGCATTATTTGTTAAAAAGATTTTTCTTTGTTCAGTATTATGTTTCAAGTGTTCAAAGATTTTGTGTAAATATAAGGCACATGTTTAAATATATAAAATAGCAAAATAAAAGATTATGGTGTTTAAAGATATGTGAATTACCTTCCACCATCAATCCTCTATATGTCTGGTCAATGCTAAAGGAAACCCTGACACCTTGGAATTTTTAAGCATGACATATATTTATAATGAACTTTAAACTTATATCTAACTATGTAAAATTTTTGCCTTCTGAATTTAAAAAGTAATCCTTGCAGGAAATACGAATACATGCTACTTTTATAACTGAGATGAGACCATTCATCCTGGAGGGCTTTGCATTCACTGAATTAACTTTTTTAAAGTTTTCTATCAATAAAGAAAGGATTCAACAGGTGGCATAGTGATTAAGGATCATAGTGATTACTGGCCGACTGTGATTCAAGTCCTGGCCCTGGTGGCTTGAAATTGACACCAGGCATGTGTGTGTACATACCCAAAACACCAAGAGGAGAAGGTATTGCAGCATGGTCATCCCTCCTGGGTGGTGATTTGGCAATTTCCCTCTCTCTGTCTGTCTCTAGCGAGTGCACATACCCTATGATAAAAATCTAAAAAAGAAAAAAAAAAAGAGAGAAAGAAAGAAGGTGTTTGATGCTAGTGAGTAGTAAGTAGTCACATCTAGTACAACCTGGGCATTGTACTGTCTTGAGTAGAAAAAATAGGTTCTGGTGTGAAAAAGGCAGGAAAAGGTACATATATTATACATTTTCATTAATATGGGCTGTATAATTTTAGATATTGATTTTATGCTTTGTCTATGTTTTGAGAGATTTTTTGCTATAAGGCATGTGTACTCAGTGGAGAGACAGAGAGATAGAAAGAAGAAATCACCCCCCACCCCCGGTGGGATGGCCATGCCACAATCCCTTCTCTTCTGTTCTTCTCTTAGAACTTTAGGCATGCATGCATATGGGTCCAGTGTGAGTTTCAAGTTGCTGGGTCTGAGAGGCTTGAACAGCTGTTGACTACATGGGGGTCCAGCAACATAACCATTATGTCATCTGTTGTTCCCATGCTTTGTCTATTTTTTCAAGAAAAAAATATATTTTACATACACAGAATTGGCATCCCCACCCATGTTAATGTAGATATACTTGTAGACCTACGTCTGTGTCCACAGTGATAGTCCATCTGTATCTCTTCATCTGGAAAGAGGTATAAACTGCCAGCATTGCTATCCGTCTGAAATGTGATGAAGTTTTTGAAATTGCCCAAGGGCATAAGTGACTGGTGACTTTACATGTATCTCTAAAGCACAGGTAGCAAGCCACTGTCATTTAGTAAACATGTATATACTCATCATGTCAACATAAATAACCAAAAAGAAGATTTCACAATGATCCAGACTGTCAGATTACATCAATGCTGGCATCTGTTAAAATAATTCTCAGAGAAGTGTGTTTGTCTGGGTAGGAAGGCTGCTATCCCCAAAGGAAAAATGAACCTGTGTTATGGGATTTAGGAATGTTATTGCAGTGGGAAATTATTGTTTGTATTTAGGACAGAAAAAAAAAAAACAAACCATGAATTTAGATGCCATTAAGTGATATAAAATTGTGAAGAACTGAACTATGTCCCTGTGGGGATACTTTGTACCACCTATGGAAAGTCATGAAAAAAGGAATAATAATTATTGAACAATAATTCCTTAAGTTACCATAAAAGGAAAACAATTTTGAAATTTATCTGAGCACTTAATGTTAGGGTATATAATCTATATTATTGAGAGGTTTAAATCCTAAAAGAGTCTTTTTACATATGTATAAACCTTTTGCAGTAATAGTTTGAGATCCACATAGAGACAGTGGGAGGGAACGAGGTCTTTGGTGCACCTAATGTTTATCATTAGCTCACTTTGATCACTTGCAATTAGAAAAGTAGTATAACTGTGTTAGATGCAATTCACATTTCATTCCTTAAAGAATGCTATTATTATATAATTGATGTTTTAGGAGGTTCATTAAGTTTGTTGTGATTCCCGTTGTCTTAAAACCACAAGGCCTCTTTTTCAAGGACCTTTTGTTCACTTGCCTATCATCCAGTGGATCAGAGTGGCTAGCAGACACTTCTCGTGAAAATCTGGCATTAATACTGTGAGGAAGTAAACCAGTTTGGGCTGGCTCCTAATACAAAGCAAATATAAATTCTGGTGTTGTAGGCCTAATGTTCACACATTACAAAACAGATGTAAAGAGTGAGGCAGAGATGAGAGAGAATTTCCTCCAAGAAGTCTTTCTTGGGATCCAACATACTGGTCTCTTGAGAAATTCCAGAATTTTTCAAAGATACTTTCTCTTCTGATTATTATTTTAAGATGTCTCTGATTGATCTGTCTTACAACCAAAAGAACTTTAAGGGAAAACAGACCAGGTCCTAGGATAACAGCAGTCTCTTACATAGTTTCAGTGAAGTTTCCCTTAAAAGCAGACACTGAGATAAGTTCTCAGTATAGAAATTTAGTAGTACTATTATTTTTATTTATTTATTTATTTATTTTGGAGAGCTTTTTTCTCTATAGGACGCGTGCGCTCGCCAGACAGACAGAGAGAGACATAGAGACAGAAAGCGAGAAATCACCCCCCAGGGGGGATGGTCACACCGCAATCCCTTCTCCTCCATTCTCCTCTCGGGATCCTGGGCACACACGCACACGCGCTTGGCGTGAGTTTTAAGCCACCGGGTCCGGAACATGAACCGCGGTCGACTACGTGGGAGTCCAGCGACATAGCCATTACGCTAACTGCTGGTTCCCTGTACTATTATTAATTGCCATCACTGAAACTAAATGTTAGAGGAACTCTATTAATCTCTTAATAGCAGGCATTTTTCTTTGTTTGAGTATGTGTGAGTGTAATTATAATTATATATAAATTAACAACACCATAACGAACACCATTATTGAAATTTTTTCTTCTTTGAATTCTAATCCTAAGAAATGGAAGGAAGTAAGGACAAAGAACACAGCTATTCTCTGTTGACATGTTTATTGTTGACATGTTAGAGGAAATAATGTATCTCAGGTTTGCCATTTATTCATTTTGGTGGAAATTAGATCCAAATTTTTAGCGAGAGGGGTGTTAACTTGGCAAGAGTATCTTATAGTTTTCTCTAGAAATAGATCTTGAGACAAATTACTTGAAATACAAGGGACACTATACCTGAAAGAGAAGGAACCAAAGGAGAGATTGTTTTTAAGGAAGTTACTGCTATGAGCAACTGGTGCTTAATAATCACATTGAGAAATTTGGGAGCCAGGGTAAAACATACACAAGTGGTGGGATGAGGGAGTTAGGATATTTACAGCAAATTTCATCAGTCCTAGGTTGATAGCATTTCCCATGGGACATTCATTCCCTGATATTTCATGCTTTTCATTTGGGGGCTGAAAAAGCAGGCTCTGACTGCCAGAGACAGCCCTCAGGCAAGAAATGTATCTGTCCTGGCTTTTGGAGGGTGAGCAGATGAACACTGAAAGCAAAGGGTGAGGACCACAGACACTGCAATGCATAGGAAACTATAAGATTATTTTAAATTCTTTTTCTTTTTCATTGCATAGTATAGATAAAACATCTGAGAGTCCTTTATGAGTTAGAAATGAATCAGCTATGTAAAAAGGAAGATAGCTTGTATACCCAACCCCACCTCTCCTGCCCCCTCAAACAACAAATGAATAAACATGAGCTAGGTTTGGAGAGTACTTCCCCTGAAATGTTTCTGTATGAATGAACTTTAGAATAATGCTGCTCTTTATTGAGCTGAGGTAAAATATTGTAGCTGCCTGATAACAGCCTGCCACATTACAAATCACCACTTGCAAGGTTATACAAGATGCCTTTAGAAAAAGCTAAATGAATTACTTCAAATAGTATGTTTGTATTCAAAAAGGAAATAGCTGGTAGTTTAGGAGTGACAGTCTTTTCTTTTGGTTTCAAAAGGCCCATTGCCATGCTCTGCCTTCATTTGCTACAAGGAACTGAAAGCCTGCAATGAATAGGAGATATTCCTAATGGAGAAAGAAAATAAGAAAAGAATTTTTATGCCACAGTCACAAGGTCTCTCATTTTACTGTTGCAATATTTGTAGATGTTCAGGTTGGTGAAACTTAGTTTAATTGAAAATATAACACTTAGCTGATTCATTTTCTTAATCCTTCCCCAATTAACTTTTTTTAAGTCCTATCTTTCAAAATCCTTCTTTATGTGTTAAATCTTGAGAAATCTATTTAACTACTAATGATACATCTTAATTTCATACACATACACACACACACACACACACACACACACACACACACAATATACCTCCTATGGTTATCCTGTTATTTCTGTCCATCCAGGTTGAAATTAATTAGCGAGTTTGGTTTGTGATTGAGAGGAGATAACTGCCCTTTCAGCAGGGGTAACATACAGGAGACAGTCTTCTTAGTCTTCTGTGTTATTCCCCCCGCCCCTATCATTAAATAACTCACTGTATGCACATGATCAAATATGTTTGTTTTTAATAAATATTTTATAATATTTCTTTATAAATAATATTTTATAAATAATACATATGTTAGTGTATATCATACCATCAAGACTTTTAGGAGCTCCTATTTCTCTTTATAAATAATATTTTAATGTGTATTGTACTATTAAGAGTTTTAAGAAACCATTGTTTTCTTGGTTAAGTTTTCAGTAAAACTTAAAGTTTAGCAGTTCTCTGATAGTTTGTGGACCCAAACTTATTTAAATAAGAAAAATCCTTCCCTACTGAACTTAGCTAAAATGCAGATTTCTAGCTATTACCACTCTGGATCTATTTGTGTTTCAGAATATTTTAGTATTAGATAGGTACAATTGTTAATCTAGTGAGCCTTAGTGGGTGGGGGTAGAGTTGTGAAATGGAACACTAGGTCTTCAATGATTAGTCACATGAAGTTATATTTGTGGGACTCCCCCATATTACAACCTTTTACGCCACATAACCTTTAAGTTCCTTTTCAACTTTGGATTCAATGATTCTAATAATAAATAGAAAAAGATAAACCTAGTAGTTAACTGGGTGAAAAAGGAAGGGATAGGCAAAGACTTCTTAAGCAAGACCCCTAAAGCACAGACAGTAATCCCCAAAATAGGTGGGATTATCTTTTAAATTAATTTATTATTATTTATGATTATATATTCAATCACTATACATCATTTAGATAGTAAAGTGATTTTGCTCAACTTGGTATATGCCACACACCAGGTGAGTTGAGAATACTATACACAACATCATCAGCGGGTAACAAGCCATATCTATGTTGAGAATTTTCTGATTACATCAGATTAAGAAGTTTCTGCACAGCAAAGGACAGTAATTAATGTGAATCAACAACCTTGTGAATGAGACAAAATTTCTGTTATCTATGCCTCAGATAAGGGACTGATAACCAAAATACACAGGGGACTCAAGCTCTTTACTTGGAAGAAAATGATTAACCCAATTAAAAGATGGGAAAATGAGCTGAATAAGCAACTCTATACGAAAGACATATGAAAAACCAAAAAGCATATGAAAAAATGTTCAACATCCCTCATCATAAGGGAGATACATATCAAAACTACAAGAAATACCACCTAACTCCAGTCAGAATAACGAAGATTAAAAAAACTAAAAATGATAAGTGTTGGAGGGGATGTGGTGGAAGGAGAACTCTCCTACATTGTTGGTGGGAATGTAAATTGGTCCAACTACTGTGGAGAACAATGAGGTTCCCCAAAGACCTTCAGATAGAATTACCATATGATCCAGCAGTTCTGCTCCTGGGTATCTACCCAAAGGACAGGAGAATGTTCAGTTGGATAAGTGCTTGCACTGCTATGTATATTGCGGCATTATTGTTAATTGCTAAGATACGTACCAACCCAAATGTCCACAACAGATGAATGGATTGAAAAAGTGTGGTACATATACTCCATGGAATTCTATTCAGTCATGAAAAACAACAAGACACTGGCATTTCATAGAAAGTGGATAAACATGGATGATTTATTGCTGAGTGAAGCAAGTCAGGCTATGAAACAGACATTGCATGTCTCCACTTAACATATACCAACTGTCTGCATTCTATGGTAGAGACTGTTAGGAGGACATAAAAGCATTGAAAATTGTTATGGACACTGGGGACAAAGTTGAAGGAGAGTGGGAGAGGGGAAGAGTGCAGGAAGGGACATTGAGAAAATTCCCAACACAGATATGGCTTGTTGCCTGTTGATGATGTTGTGTGTAGTATTCTCAACTCACCTGGTGTGTGGCATATATCATGTTGGGCAAAATCATTTTACTATCTAAATAATGTATAGTGATTGAATATATAAATAACAGTAAATTAATTAAAAGAAAAAATAATGGTTCAAAATGTGTATTTTTTAAGAAAGAAAAGACAAAATAGATAATCAGTGAAGTTGGAATTATATATTTATTAAATTTCTATCATAAATAATCTAAATAAGGGAAAAGCCAATCCACTATTCATTTCACAATAAGAATAAGGCAATTTGAAACTGTTAACAGTCTCATGTAAGTTCTCACTAAAAGAAAAACCTGTAGGAATAGGAAAGGATGAAAGCTACTGTTAAGAAAGAACAACCAATATATGCTTTACTGTAGCTTCCAAAAGTCACCACAGTGGATTTGTACAATCACTCAGCAGATGAACTGGTTTTCTATTGAAATGGAATGTAACCACTATATTGGAGTACATCAAATAAAAGGGTTAAGGGTATGTTTCTTTTGGTATTAGAGTTTTTAAGAAGTAAATAAGAAATAAGTATTGTCAGTATGACGTGTCAATACAATATGAGCCCTTTGGCAGGTCCCTGAAACAATTATTATTCTAAAAACTGGAATCAAATTACAGGACATAAAGGAATTATAACAAAGTGATCACCTGGTACTTTTTCAAAAGATTATGTACATCAATCATTTCTCTCTCTCTCTCTCTCTTTTATTGCTAGAGAGAGAGATAGAAGGAGAAACACCTTTAGTGGGGCATGGTCATGTTGTAATCTGTTCCCTCCATATCTCTATTCTGTAGTGGTTTAGGACATACAAACACATAACTGAGATGGTTTTCAGGCATCTGGGGCTGGAACTTGAATCCTGGTCAGCCATGGGGTAATCCAGCTTTCTATACTAGCGCTGAATCACTGTGCTGTGTGATACCTCAATAATTTCTCATATTCACTGATTTTATACTACCTACTTTTGGGTGACTATGTAGAATCTATTAGGTTGTCAGGAAAGTCATGATGCATTCTTGCCTAAAGAAGCTTAGAAAAATATGTCATGACTTTCCCAAAAACCTAATATATTGTTTACAGCTTCTTTCCAGTTCTTTAACTATATACACTATTTACTTGTCACATGAGGCAGTTTGACTTTATATGAGAAATACTATATTGATGGATGTTTTCTGATTACATTCTCTGTATGTCTGTGTACTAACTAGGTCTTCTGGGAATAAAGACTTCTCCTAGTGCTTTTATTTGGTAAGTTGCTGTGGTTTTAATCCTGAGGATTAAAATGATATCACTGAAATTAAACTATTTCTGACTTGTTCAAAATGTGAGTAATTCATTGGAGTGTAAGCATGAATCATAACTCTTACTCTATAGGCACAGTTATAAAACCCAAGCCATAAAGGCTACTTTACCTCAAGCTTTCATGCATATTTTGTGAATTCTTGTATATATAGTAGTAATTAAGAGGATTTAGTAGAAAGACATTAATATTTAAAGAACATAAACTATTAGATATGTATGTATACTCATAAGGAGATAATCGGATTTTCATATTGTATAGCTCATTGAGAAAAATGTATATTTGCACTAATTTGAAAAGTGCACTTGTAAGGCCACCAGATGCATAGCAGTTATGTTACTGGATTCCCACATGGCTCACCATGGTTTGAGTCCCAGACCTGATGGCTTGAACATCATGCTGGGTGGATGTGCATGCATGCCCAAGATCCCAGGAGGAGAATGAAGGAGAAGGGATTGCAGTATGGCCATCTCTACTGGGATGATTTGTCATTTTTCCTTTCACTGTTTCTGTCTCTGGTGAGCACATATGTCCTATGGCAAAAACCTCTTTAAAAATATCGAGGCATGGTGGGGGGGAACCAGCAGTTAGCGTAATGGCTATGTCGCTGGACTCCCACATAGTCGACCGCGGTTCGTGTCCCGGACCCGGTGGCTTAAAACTCACGCCGGGCGCGTGTGCATGCGTGCCCAAGATCCCGAGAGGAGAATGGAGGAGAAGGGATTGCGGCGTGACCATCCCCCCTGGGGGGTGATTTCTCGCTTTCTGTCTCTATGTCTCTCTCTGTCTGTCTGGCGAGCGCACGCGCCCTACAGTGAAAATCTCTCCAAAATAAAAAAAAAAAAATATCGAGGCATGGGGACCAGTAGTTAGCATAGAGGCTATGTCAGTGGACTCCCATGTAGTCAACCACAGTTTGAGTCCTGGACCTGGGGGCTTAAACTCATGCTGGGCACATGTGCGTGCGTGCCCAAGATCCTGAGAGGAGAATGGAGGAGAAGGGATTGCGGCGTGACCATCCCCCCTGGGGGGTGATTTCTCGCTTTCTGTCTCTATGTCTCTCTCTGTCTTTCTGCTGAGTGCACACGCCCTATAGGAAAAAACCTCTCCCACCAAAAAAGAAAAATCGAGGCAGTATTTTTGTGGGCCTTAAAATATGAAACCAATTGATACTAATTTTTCTAGTTGGAATTTACAGATTTTACCTCAATTTTTAAAATTATTATTAAAGGGCACATTTGCTTACCAAAGAGAAAGGGGACCAGCAGGTAGTATGGAGGTTAAGGCTCTGAGCTCCTTCATGTCCGAACATGGCTCAAGCCCCAGACCTGGTGGCTTGGTAATCATGCTGGGCATGTGTGCATGCATGCCTGAAATCCTTAAGAGGAGAGTAGAGAAGGAACTGAGGTGCAGCCCCCTTCTCTGTGGGATTATTTCTCAATTTCCATCTTTTTGCCTCTGTCTTCCTCTCTCTGGTGAATGCATGTACCCTAAACAAAGAATTTTTAAATGAAGAGAGAGAGAGAAAGCAAGCCACTTTCCAATGGGATATGATCTCATCACAATTATTTTCCGTTCATTTCTCCATTCTGTCTACATTTTAGGCATGCATGCCCATGTGCCCAGCGTGTCCTTCAAGCCACCAGGGTTGGGAGTCGAACCATAATTGACCATGTACAATCTTACTACCCATGTGCTACATGGATAGGCTGATTATCATATTATTCCAAAAATCTTCTAAACAATAATAATGTGTTGTTTTTATTGTATGGACCTTAATTATGTACCAGTAATATCTGTTAGAGACAACATGTAGCAAGTCATGTTTTAAAAATATTTTCAGAAAATATAGTTGACAATTTAAGTGAAGGGGGAAAAATGTTATTTCAGTAGATGCTAGATCTGAAAATAATACAAAGGAGATGCTGGGTTTTTGTTTTTTATTATTTTTTTGAGAGGTTTTTGCTATAAGGCACGTGCTCTCACCAGACAGACAGAGAGAGACAGAGAGATAGAAAGCAAGAAATCACCCACCAGGGGGGATGGCCACGCTGCAATCCCTTCTCCTCCATTCTCCTCTCGGGATCTTGGGCACACACACACATGTGCCTGGCGTGAGTTTAAGCCACCGGGTTCGGGACTTGAACCCGGTCGACTACGTGGGAGTCCAGCGACATAGCCATTATGCTAACTGCTGGTCCCAGGAGATGCTGGGTTTTTTTGTGTGTTTTCTTTTTTTAAGAAGTTTTTGCCTGAGAGTATGTGTGCTTGCCAGAGAGAGAGAGAAAGACAGAAAGATAGTGAGAGGGAAAGTGAGAATTCACCCCCCAATGGGGAAAAGATCACGCTGCAATCTCTTCTATACCATTCTCCTGTTGGGATCTTGTGCATACATGCACATGTTCCCAGCATGAGTTTTAAGCCGCTGGGTCTGGGACTCGAACTGCGATTGGCCTTGTGGGAGTCCAGGAATCTAACTGCTATGCCATTTGCTGGCCCCCATATGCTGGGTTTTTAAGCACTGAAAACATTCCACATCCATTGGTGAGTTTAAGCCACCAGATCTAGGACTCGAACTGTGGTCAACTATATGGGAATCCAGTGACATAGCCATTATGCCACCTCTGGTCCCACAGGATGCTTTCTCTAGAGAAACACTTTAGAATATATTTTCTGTGTAGGTAAGTTTATTTTTCTATGAAGTTTGGTTTAGTGTCAATAATGATATGCATATATGTATAAATACTTTTGTATGTTGTACATACCATAAAAGCGTACCTAGAAGATATTAAGACTATAAAGCAATACTTGCCAAAAATAATTCCCTCAACCTCCAATAAATTTATTAAAATTTCAAAAAGCATTAGTTTACATTTCAGTGAAGGTCAATGGATTTCAATACATTTTTTTTTGTTATTAAAATCTGTATGGAAAATTCTTGATATTTTCTGTAGTGTTCAACTTTGTTTCTGTTATTTCAAGATATAGGTTAATATAAAACTGCTTGATTTTGCTGGTAGTGACATAAATGATAAATTCTGTGACATAACCTCTAACGACTGGCCAACAGATGTGTTTTAATTAACCTCACTTGAGGTTAATTTCACTAGTTATATATTAGAACATCAGGAAAGTCATGATGTATTTTTCTATGTTTTTCTATGCAAAAAAGTGCCATGACTTTCCCAATGACTCAAGAGAAGATGAAATCTTTTTACAATGTGATCGACGAAATGTAATGCTGCCAACGCACAGTATATTCTTGAGTTCTCATTTCTGTGGGGCAATACTAAAAGAGTGGTTTATTTCCTGAGCTATTCAGATATCTTAATCCAAACACCTGGGAATGCCTCTTGATAAAATAAACAGAATAAATCTAGAGACGTACAAAGGTAAAAAGAAGTAAAGTGAACTGGGAGGAGCTATGCAATGTGGAATTTCATTGCAGTAAAGCCACATTATAGGATAGATGACCTTAATGAACTTCTGGTCAATTTTACATTCTGCATAAACCTAAGCCCAGGAAATAAATTAGTGGTACTTAATCTGGGGTTTCTTATTAGAGTACTCTACAACTTTGGTCAGTTGTTAAAATAAATATTGAGTCATCAGAAAAGTAATGCTGTATTTTTATGTTTTTCTATGCAAAGGTGCTTCATTACTTTTCAGATGACGCAGTATATCAAAACCTCAAATAAAAACCACTAGTACGTTCCCATGCCTTACAGCAACTGATGTTTATGAGGACCTTAGAGTGACAAAAGCTCATTGCTACATAATTGTTTTTAGAATTATCAACCCAACTAATGAGCTGTTTAGGGCACCAAATGCAAGGCAGTGATTGAATTTTAGAAATAGTATTTATTGGATTAATAAATTTTAAAAAAATTCTGTACATTCGATGCAAATGCCTGCAGAGCAGCTGGGTAACATATGATTTTTCAAAGCTAATTTATTGCTTAAGGTATAATTTGGGTTCTCTAACATGGTAATGAAAGACATCGTTTGCCTTCTGCTTCAGGAATTCTTACTGGCTAATGCTGCCACTAATGGGAAATGGTTCATTTGTCCCTCCTACTCAGAGATCTTCTCACTTTTATACTCCATTAATAGGATTGTGAAGACCTTATATATGTATCTCTTTAGTCAAAGGCCATTGGTTATAATGATTTTTGGTATAATTTCAGCTGATAGTGACATGTTTCTCATAAAACATATTTGCAATTCATTGAGATGGGTGGGCTTCTGTCAAAATTATAAACACCGCCAATTATGTTGATAAGTGGTTCCATGAACCTAGAGCACAGGCACCTGTAGAATAGTTGAGACTACAAATGCTGAAGAAAAATGTATGCCCTTAGAGTTGAGTTACAGATCTTTAGGAACAAAATTATTATGTTTGCTTAATACAACTTAGTAACTTTAGCCCACTCATTTGGGATTGCTTCCATTTTTCACAGTGAAAGCTAATTACAAATAAAAAAATCTCATCACTAACTGTTTTGGTCAGTTTTTATGTTGCTATAACTGAGTAGCAGAGATTGGATAATTTATGAATAACATAAATTTATTCAGATCATGATTCTGAAAGTCATTGGTTGAGGGGCTATATCTGGTAAAGGACACATTGCTGATGAGGATTCCGTGAATCCTAAGGTAGTGCAGGTATTGCCTGGCAAGAGAGCTAGACATATTTCAGCTCTGGTCTCTCCCCTTCTTAGAAAGCCACCAGTATTCAGTCATGGGTTCCTATGGTGATGACCTCATCTAATCCTAATCACCTTCCAGTAGCCTCACCTCTTAATACCACAGTGCATTAGGTTTCCATGATCTTAATGCAGCCACAGTACAACCAAATTTCAATACATGGATTTCTTGGACACACAGTCAAACCATAGGAGTAACCTAGAATCAGATATTGGGTTGTTGTAAAAGTGATGTATTTTTTTGCATGGAAAAAATACAGAAAAATATGTTGTGACTTTTCTGATGACCTAATATATTGCCAGTGACTAGATTTCAGTATGAGCGAATTCTAATATGAAGGAAAAAAAGTCTTTGAAAAAGGATACCAGAAAACAAAGGCTATACTGCCTCTGTTATGAATTATTATAGATTTACCTTTTATTCATAAAAAGTATTTCCTGGGGCCAACAGATGGCATGGTGGTTAAGGTGACTGGATCTCATATGGCTGACTGTTCAGTTAGAGTCTCAAACCTGGCTTTGAAAAACATGTGGGGGTGTGTGCGTATATGCCCCAAATTTGAGAGGCAAATAGAGGAGGAGGTATTGTGATGTGGCCATCCCTACTGGGGGTGCTTTCTCACTTTCCTTGTATAGTCTATCTCTCTGTCTCTGGTGAGTACCCTATAACTCTCTCTCTCTCTCTCTCTGTGTATATAGGGTTGTCAGGAAAGTCATGATACATTTTTGGATAGAAAATGACTTCTCTGAAAACCCAGTATTTCCTAATTTTGCTTGGTTCTTAAAATTTTATTTGGTATTATGCTTATTATCATTAAAATGATGATGAGAATGAAATAAAAATATGCAACATAAAATTTGAGGAAAATTCTTCTCACAAGCAGTTTTGGTATTTATAAGTGCCACAGAGATTGAAAATGTTCTAAAGTGATTTTCTGGTAAAGTGTAACTTTGATTTTTGACTCATTTATTTATAAATATCTTAAAAGAAATCAGTAGACATTCCAGGTAAAACAAACAGGTGAGGCCCAACCCTAAAGTCTAGTGATTAAGGGAGCCAAATCCAACATGGCTGACTACAGGTTGGAATTCTGGTCCCAGCAGTTGGAAACCATATTGGGTAGATGTGCATACCTGTCCCAATTTCTGACAGGATGGGGAAATGAAGGAGAAGGGATCACAGTGTGACTACATCCCACAGGGTAAATGCTTTCTCCTCTCTTCCTCTGTCTTTGATGAGTGCACCTGCCCTTTGACAATTACAAAAGGTTAATGAAGTTAGCTAATTTTTAAAAAAATTCCAAGTACAGTTTCATTGGGGGATATCAGATCCATGTCTAGGGTGGCTTTTCCTCATACATGATACGAGAAATAAAGATCAACTGCCTAGAAGTAGTGTGGAATTTTTTTTTTTTTTTGGAGAGATTTTCACTGTAGGGCGCGTGCGCTCGCCAGACAGACAGAGAGAGACATAGAGACAGAAAGCGAGAAATCACCCCCCAGGGGGGGTGGTCACGCCGCAATCCCTTCTCCTCCATTCTCCTCTCGGGATCTTGGGCACG
>NW_006203592.1:25210-44344 GCF_000334495.1 Tupaia belangeri chinensis | reverse complement strand
CAGAGAAAGAGAGAGAAAGAGTGAGAGAGAAAGTGAGAAAGCAAGCCGCCATGTCTGGGACTTGAACCACAGTCGGCCATGTGGGAGTCCAGTGCACTTAACCACCACACCACTTGCTGGCCCTGTAAATGAAGTTTACAAAACTGCGTTTTTACATATGTCTGGAGGTCACTATGTTTGCTCAGATTGGCCACTCTCCACAAAAAGCTTGTAATGTAGAGTCAGAGAATTGGGTACTACTATAAAGAGATCATGACAAGCTGGCGCAATCGATTGTTAAAAAGATACTCCTTAGCAGCAAGTTTTTATGAGTACAAACTGATATATAATTTCCTTGAGTACTGTGCTTATTTCCAATATCTGTTTTACATTTTCTAATAATGTTTGTAGTAGTTTACCAGCTACCTTTCCCAGTTCAGTCTTTATTCTTCAGTAAGTCAATATGTCACCTTTTTCTCTAATTCATTAAAAGATTGAATGTTTTTTTTTTTTGGAGAGATTTTCACTGTAGGGCGCGTGCGCTCGCCAGACAGACAGAGAGAGACATAGAGACAGAAAGCGAGAAATCACCCCCCAGGGGGGGTGGTCACGCCGCAATCCCTTCTCCTCCATTCTCCTCTCGGGATCTTGGGCACGCACGCACACGCGCCCGGCGTGAGTTTTAAGCCACCGGGTCTGGGACACGAACCGCGGTCGACTACGTGGGAGTCCAGCGACATAGCCATTACACTAACTGCTGGTTCCCAAGTAGTGTGGAATTTTTATTTTCCTTGAAAGTCTGAGTCATGAAATACAAATACTACTAGTTTCGGGAGAGTTCCATTCAATCTAAATATGTAACTTAGCTCAGACCTCTCTGACAATTCAATTTTTGGTAATGAAACTAAGAACTGTGTTTGATGAAAAAGATTATTGTGCCTTTTTGTTCAGAAGCACAATTTACATTAATCTAGAAGATGTTATAAAAATGAAGCTAACTGGCACTTATTAATGAATTTGGACCTCAAATAGAGCTGATGAAATATTCAGTAGTATAACATATAGAGTAGTAGTTTCAGTCTTGTGATGGCAGAACTCAGGTCCATGAACCTAGGGAGTGGCCAACATCAACGTGGACCCCAGATCTTACTGACAGTCTGGGTCGCATGTGCAGCACCATGTGGACTTCCGACAGCAGATCAACACCTTTACCGCATACCCATATATAACACACAACTAATTCCACCCTGCGTAATGTTGACCACTTACAGTGCCCTTGAAAATTAGACTCATAACTATGCAGGGAAATTGAATACCTTCTTTTTCATATCAGAGTGTGAGCAAAAACAACTTTTACTGATTAGGACTTTTTATTTATGATTTTTTTGAAAAGAAAAAATAAAACATTTTTATTAGAATATTTTATTTGTGACTTTATTGACAAGAAGAATAATATTTCTTAGGACTAATTGGCAGTGAATATGCTAAGTAGAAAATTGCCTTGGGGTAGCATTTGCTTTTCTGTGGTCTAGAATTTAATATCACAAAAATATCGAGCTGATTATTTAATTGGGTTAAGAGCAATACTTTATTTTTTAAAAAGAATTATTTAATATATTTAATTCCATTTGTTGTTATTCTTAATTTGACTAGACAGAGACAGAGAGGGAAGGAAAGCAAGAAAGCACGCCACTAGGACTCAAACTGTAATAGACCATGTGAGAATCCAGTGCTTATAACCACCATACCACCTACCGGCCCCCAAGAGCAATAATTTATTTTTATTTAAGAAATGAGGTATACATAACCTCTTTTATATTTTAAAGAAATCCTTCCCTTTTGTTTCCCTGAGCATATTAACTGAGAATAAATAAAAGACTATATTATTTATATCCAAGGATGTTAATCCTATTGTATAATGGAGAGGTGAATAATGCAATTGTAAATGGAATGATAGGAAATGGAGTGATAAAAAATAAAATAAAATGTAAGACTAAATGCTCAGTTGTCATGTGATGTGCCTTTTAAGAAAATATCACATAGATAACAAATACAGTATTTTAAGAATAATTAAGGTCTACAGGATAAATAACATCATAGAAGAAATATTGTTGCTGGGACCTGCAGGTGGTCTGGAGGTGAAGGTACTGGATCCCACATTGGCCGACTTTTGGAATCTTGGATCCAGCAGCTTCAAAATCATGCTGGGCATGTGTGCATGCATGCACAAAAGCCTCTGAGAGGAGAATGAAGGAGAAGGGTGGTGTGGCAATCTACTACTGTTTATTTTTACCCCGTGTTATAGAGTGGTATCATCAGAAGGATCTTTGACTACCAGTATTCCAATCCTAGTGATTATACTTCTTGTTACCTTGGAAAAAATTCTGATCATTCTGTAGCTTCAGTGTCTACCTCTGTGGAATGGATATTACATTTGGCCTAAGATGCTAGGTGGTTTTGAGGATTGATTCAGATGAAGCACAAGTAATGCATGACACGTAGAAAGTTTTTAGCGAGGCAGCTCCTACTGCTGCTGCTTTGTCTTCACTACCTTATTTTTACTGATTAATATAACCACCTATTGTCCTGATATTTTAGCCTGGTAGGGGAGATTGAGGATGAAAGAACATAGGTGAGTTTTAAGCCAATGGGTCCAGGACTCAAACCGCGGTTGACTACGTGGGAGTCCAGCGACATAACCATTACACTAACTGCTGGTCCCAAGAGAATAATGTAAATTCTTTAAAATTGGAAAAATAATGTATTTTCTTCTGTTTTTCTATGTAAAAATGTGTCATGACTTTTCTGATGGCCCAGTAGATACAAGTAAGAAACTGAAGGGGCCAGAAGGTGATATGGTAGTTAAGGTGCTGGACTCTCACATAGATGATTACAGTTTGAGTCCTGGACCTGGCATGTTGCTTTCTCATTTTCTCTATTTCTCTATTTCTTTCTGGTGAGCACACATGCCCTATAGCAAATCTTAAAAAATAATAATAAATAAAATTATTAATAATAAACTGGAAAAGCAGTAATAGGATACAGGCTTCCCTAGGAGAATCTAGCCTGGAATTTTATATCTGGTCAGAGATGGTCCCTATAGCTGGTGCTTAAAATATAAAATCTTTTCTTAGCCTTGAGATTAATGTTATTGTTGTTTTGTTTTAAAATTTGGGTCATTGTAGAAATTTATGTAAGATTCAGATTATCAATTTACGTTAAGGATGATTTACCTGGGACAATTGATAAAATACCTAGTATTCTGAGATGAAACACCAGGAAATAGGAATAAAATTATAAAAAGGGGGGCCAGCAGGTTGCATGGAGGTAAAGGCACTAGATCTCACATGGTCAGCTGTGCAAGTCAAGTCCTGGACCCTGCCGTTTGAAAATCATACCAGGTATGTGTGTGTATATATATATGCCCAAAATCCCAAGAGAAGGCTGGAGAAGAAGGAATTGCTACATGGCCATCACCCCTGGGGGGTATTTTTTTTTTTCACTTTTTCTTTGTCTCTCTGGTGAGAACATGTGCCCTATAGCAAAAAAAAAAAAAAAAAAGTATTTGATACCACTTCACAAACGATTACTATTTCTAGGATATGCATGTATGTGCTTAAAGCAGCAGAAACACAGTATTGCAGATTTTTAAGGGATTTAAAAGAATAGATGCTTGCTGGGACCAGCAGTTAGTGTAATGGCTATGTCACTGAACTCCCATGTAGCCGAGCATGGTTCGAGTCCCAGACCTGGTGACTTAAACTCACGCCAGGCGCGTGTGCATGTGTGCCCAAGATCCTGAGAGGAGAATGGAGGAGAAGGGATTGCGGTGTGACCATCACCCCTGGGGGTGATTTCTCACTTTTTTATCTCTCTGTCTCTCTCCAAACAAAACAAACACAAAAAGAATGGATGCTTTCTTTGAATGGCCTGCATTTCAATTCATACTCCGTGACTCCAGACTGCATGTACTCATCAACCTGTGTGTCTTTCATAGACACATCAGTAAGATGGTGATAACAAGAGTATCTATCTCATGACATTGCAATAGGCTTAATATTCATCACTGCTTAGAATATTGTTGGCACTCATTTAGCATCCAGTCAATGGTGGCAGTTGTTATTTTCCTGTTATATGGGCCTCAGATGCAAAACCACATCTGGTATTATTAACACAGTATAGACTAAATAGAACTCTCCTGGTTGCCGTGGGAAAAGAACTCAAATCCTATGTTTCTATGTGAAAGTGTGCCCTGAGTTTTTCAATTGTGGATGTGTAAAGGGACTTTTGGAAGATGGTTCATTTATATGTTGGAAACTTCCTGTTTATTTTTTTTCCTCAGGTTATAAAGTGGCACCTTCTGAAGTGATTACATTTGCATGACCTTGAGCAGAGTTTACCTTAGTTGACTGTCAGGTATGGTCTTGACTCAGCCCAGATTTCAGAACTCATTGGGGAAATAGCAACAATAAATCTGTATCACTAATATTTACATTGGACATATAATATGCCATGTACTCTATTAATGCTCTACATTTATTTTCAAATTAAACAATAGTTCTATGATAGTAATCCCTCCATAAGTCATTCTCAGAGGTTTTAGAAGTGAGCACATATTCTCAACCTTCTGTAACCCTGACTGCCCATTGCATGAGAATTAAATGCAATGTCATGTCCTGCCCTACTCCCCAGCTGGTTGCTCTCTATTTTTCTGACCTAATTTTGCACCATGTTCATTCCACTGCTCATTTTTGAACAAGAAGTACTGGTCCTCTTTCTGTCTTAACCAGCTATAGTCTTTTTCCTGGGTTAGGACCTTTATACCTGCTGTTTACATTGCTCAGAAAGCATCAAGCCCAGATGTTCCCTTGGCTGATTTCCTCTCATAGTCATTACCTCAGCTCAGAGAGGCTTCTGTGAACAATTTGAACCAACTAGTCTCTTCACTCCCCTCTGTCCCATTATCATCTTTTATCAAGACATTTGCTACGAACTTAAATGTGCTAACTTATGTGTATTCTTACTGCTCATTTCCTTTGAATCATATTGTGAATTACATTCTCCTTTGTCCCTTTGGTTCACCATACCTAGAAAAGTACTTGGTATATGTTAAGTATTCAGATGTTTGTTGAATGAATTAGTCAATGGTGACAGAATGCTTACAAAACATCCCTGCCATGTTAGAGCTAATGAAGAGGCAGGAGTGAGTCCAGTTTGAATCTGATCTTTCTGTTCTCTGACAGAGTAGAACATATAAAATGCATGGCCAGCAATTGAAACAATACTGTAAAACAAAAATTGCGATCTAATAACTTTTTGATATTTGTTTGATTAACTTTTCTGCGAGGAGGAAATGCCATGTCTTACTTCCTATTGTACTTTTACTTCCAGCGTGAATGAGTTTCTGTCAATAGTTATGTTCCAGGTCAGTTCTTTCAGTCTTTGTTCAAAGTTAGAATTTTTATCTCTGCTATTCTACATGCCTCTAACTAATGGGAGAATTACCCACATAAAAGATCAACTGTGGTATCTAGTCCTCAGGATGTGCAGGTGGAGGAAAATAAATTCCCACAGTTATACCAGAAATAGCAAAAAATTTCTTTTCAGAATAATACTGATAATTATAGTAGGTAACAAGTCCATCATTTAAATCAGTTAAGATTATTTAAGGGAAGACAGAGGCATTGGGGCCTCTTAGAAGATGTAGATTCCAAGGAAGCATGTTATAATTCATTATAAAACATTATCACAAATATATTATAAAAATATTAGATTATTTTCCTCCTTGTATTCTTCTTGCTTTTTATTCTTTTGTATATCAATTTTATTCAGTCATATTATGATTTTTTAGAGGAAAGAATCTGGATGTCAAATGGCTTTCGTGTTGTACATCTTCAGTTTTAGCAAAGAGAGAGGGATGGATAGGCAGTAGGAGAAATAGTGGAAGAGAGGTTAGATAGAGGGAAAGATTGCCATAATGATTTTTCAAATTCCAAATACATAAAACCCAGGGAGGGGTCTCACTGCCCTATTTTGGCTAAGTCAGCTCTTCCTGGGGAGGACCAGGTAGAGCCTGACAAAGTAAATGAACCAATGAGTGTTCATAATTGTGTGTGAATGTGTATAAGTTATATATAATCTCTCTATAAATATACTTAAAGTAACAAAAACTCCGCTAATTGAAACATGGAGACAACTGGCATACCTAGAAAAGTACTTGGTATATGTTAAGTATTCAGATGTTTGTTGAATGAATTAGTCAATGGTGACAGAAAGTTTACAAAACATACCTGCCATGTTAGAGCTAATGAAGAGGCAGGAGTGAGTCCAGTTTGAATCTGATCTTTCTGTTCTCTGACAGAGTAGAACATATAAAATGCATGGCCAGCAATTGAAACAATACTGTAAAACAAAAATTGCGATCTAATAACTTTTTGATATTTGTTTGATTAACTTTTCTGCGAGGAGGAAATGCCATGTCTTACTTCCTATTGTACTTTTACTTCCAGCGTGAATGAGTTTCTGTCAATAGTTATGTTCCAGGTCAGTTCTTTCAGTCTTTGTTCAAAGTTAGAATTTTTATCTCTGCTATTCTACATGCCTCTAACTAATGGGAGAATTACCCACATAAAAGATCAACTGTGGTATCTAGTCCTCAGGATGTGCAGGTGGAGGAAAATAAATTCCCACAGTTATACCAGAAATAGCAAAAAATTTCTTTTCAGAATAATACTGATAATTATAGTAGGTAACAAGTCCATCATTTAAATCAGTTAAGATTATTTAAGGGAAGACAGAGGCATTGGGGCCTCTTAGAAGATGTAGATTCCAAGGAAGCATGTTATAATTCATTATAAAACATTATCACAAATATATTATAAAAATATTAGATTATTTTCCTCCTTGTATTCTTCTTGCTTTTTATTCTTTTGTATATCAATTTTATTCAGTCATATTATGATTTTTTAGAGGAAAGAATCTGGATGTCAAATGGCTTTCGTGTTGTACATCTTCAGTTTTAGCAAAGAGAGAGGGATGGATAGGCAGTAGGAGAAATAGTGGAAGAGAGGTTAGATAGAGGGAAAGATTGCCATAATGATTTTTCAAATTCCAAATACATAAAACCCAGGGAGGGGTCTCACTGCCCTATTTTGGCTAAGTCAGCTCTTCCTGGGGAGGACCAGGTAGAGCCTGACAAAGTAAATGAACCAATGAGTGTTCATAATTGTGTGTGAATGTGTATAAGTTATATATAATCTCTCTATAAATATACTTAAAGTAACAAAAACTCCGCTAATTGAAACATGGAGACAACTGGGACCAGCAGGTGGCTTGGTGGCTAAGGCGCTAAACTCCCACGTGGCCAACCTCGGATAGAGTCTCAAACCAAGCTATTTGAAAATCATGCTGTGCTCTCGTGTGTGCATGCTCCAATCCTGAATTGTGGCAATGACTATCCCTCCTAGGAGGTGATTTCTCACTTTCTCACTATATCTCTCCTCTTATAAATTCAGTCAGTAAATATTCTATGACATGCTACACCAAGAACCTTTCTTCCTTGATAATAGGTAAGCTATTCACTCATGTCCACTTTCTCTTTCTCTCTCTCCTCTCTCTGACAAGTGCATAGGCCGAATTATAGAAACTCCAAAACAAAATAAGAAGATAGTTTTGACTCTTGGCAGTAATAAAGTAGTAGTACATGGACAACATAGCTCTAGAAATATTGTTGGGTAAATAAAAGTAAGAGATACTCTAAGAGATACTCACTGACCTCAAAAATCTCATAATGAAATTTAGGATATTTAAAACAAACTATTATAAAGCCCATTCTGTTTGTTTAAAAGAGCATAATATATGTTCTTTATAGATTTTTTTTTTGAAAAATTTAAACAAGGAAAAGCCATGCAAGGTTCAGCTTTTTTTTAAGTGACAATAGCTATGCCATTTATAGGGACCAGCAGGTAGCATAGTGACTATGTCTCTGGACTCCCATGTAGTCAACTGTGGTTCGAGTCCTGAACCTGGTGGCTCAAACTCACGCTGGGTGCATGTACATGCATGCCCAAGATCCCAAGAGGAGAATGGAGAAGAAGGGATTGCGGTGTGGCCATCCCTTCTGGGGGGTGGGGGGTGATTTCTCGCTTTCTGTCTCTCTGCCTCTTTCTTTCTGGTGAGCACATGAGCAAAAACCACTTAAAAAAAATGCCATTATAGTTGTTTTAGAGTATAATATGTTTTCATAGTCATGATCATATTTTATATACACCTTTCTTTTTGTGTTTTGTGTTTTCTTTTTTCCCTTAGCATTTTGACCATAAATCTGTGATTCAGATTCAAACTATCAATAGACCAACCAGAACTGGTAACTTCTTTAATGACAAACTCTTCATTTGTATCAGTTTCCAAAAACAGGATATTTTAAACAGAAAAAAAGGAAGAATATTCATGCTTTTTTAATAATAAAAATTAATATCCAAAAAATATTTGAAGTTATGTTAAATCTCTTTGTGAAACTTTTTTTCCAAATAAAAATAAAATCAGTCAACAAATATTGAGTTGATTCATCCAGAGGCTAGTCGCTGGCCTCAAGGAGTACATCATTTGTTTGGTTGGAAATGATAAAAATGGTTAGGAAAAAAAAAAAATCCAAGTCTACCATAAGCTTTAAATAGCTATTCAAGGTAATAATGAGAAGGCATAATAGCAGATTATGTATTTACTACTAAATTCTTCGTGAGCTGCAGTCAAGAGCCCATGTCTCACTGAGTGTGTGGGGCCTTATCACCCCCGTTACCTCACATCCCTGTTGTCACTACTTTGGATTCAGACTGCTTAGGTTTAAATCTCACTTTGCCAGTTATAAGTTGTGTTGTAAGGAGCCATTAATAAAATTCTCTGTGCCTTTTTCCTCATTTGTACAAAAAGGATACGTATCTTTTTAAATTTAATTTAATTTTATACATTCAATCACATATATCACTTAGCTTATAAAGTGAATATTTCAACATGAATACATTTCTCACCAGTCCAGTTGGGGATACTGTACATGTTATCATCAATGCATAATAACCCATTTCTTGTCTCATAAATGCCTTGCCTCTCTATTTTTCTCTTTGATGTCTTTCCTCAGACTCTCCTCCTTCTTCTACCCTCTTCCCACACTGTATCTGCTGTCTATAGTCATTTTCTATGTTTCTATGTCCTCTAGTCATTCAGTTTTGGCCATAGAGTGCCAACAGTTAGTATAAATGAAGTGGAGACACACAATGTCTCTCCTTCATAGCCTGGCTTGCTTCGCTCAGCAGTAAATCTTCCATATTCATCCACTTTCTGTCAAAAGCCAGGGTCTTGTTTTTTATGGCTGAGTAATATTCCATAGATTATATGTGCCACACTTTTTCAATCCATTCTTCTGTTCTTGAACATTTGGGATGGTTCCATGTTTTAGAAATTTTGAATAATGCTGCAATAAACATAGATGTGCAGCACTTTTCCTACCAAGTTTTCTTCTGTCCTTTGGGTAGATACCTCGGAGTGGGATTGCTGGATAATAGATCTTTAAGGAATCTCCACATTATTCACAGTGACTGGACCAAGTCACATTCCCACCAACTTCTGACATTTGAAATAAAAATTTACATGTGTTTCCTAATTAGGTATATAATTCCTCATTAGAAATTATCTACGTAAACATAACAAATAGAAACTGTAATTTGAATTATGACACTTGTTTAATTGTATTTAAATTTGAATCAATCAACACTAGTTGTATACTGAAGTTTTGTGTTTTGTTGTTATGTACATGTATAAACTTGTATAAACATTTATCATTACAGTGTTTTATTAACAATAGCTGATCTAGATGAAGTGTTTATCCTCTTTGTATCTGAACTTTTATTCCTCTGATGGGAAAGTCAATGTGCATTTTGTGTTCTCTGGAGTTGACCTTTGAAGGTTTTCTGAATGGCAGACCATTGCCCTAGAACTGTTTCCATTTATAATCTTAAATTATACAAAAGTATTATCCTCTAATTATATTATAGTCAGTGCATGAACAGAGTGGTACAGTTTATAAAGAAAATAATTAGGAGACAAAATGGGGGTAAAATCGGTACCTCAGTGAAGCTTCTGAACATCTGAGGGGGCTGCCTTTATAAATGTGAACTTTAATTAAATAGTTTTACATCAGTTATTTGAAGTAAGGCTATTTTTAATGGAAATGTACATCATGGACTTAATCTCTAGTTCAGAGAGGAAGAGCATGTTCTTTTCATAAATATGAAAACCTTGAAATTATTCTACATGAATAATAAACCCTTTAGGGACCAGCAGTTAGCATAATGGCTATGTCACTGGACTCCCATGTAGTCGACTGTGGTTCGAGTCTCGGACCCAGTGGCTTAAACTCACACCGGGCACATGTGCGTGTGTGCCCAAAATCCTAAGAGGAGAATTTAGGAGAAGGGATTGCAGCATGGCCATCCTCCCGAGGGGTGATTTCTCGCTTTCTGTCTCTCTGTTTCTCTCTCTCTTTCTGGTGAGCACACCTGCCCTATACCAAAAACCTCTCCACCAAAAAAGAATAAACCCTTTATAGTTTGGAAATAGGCACATCTAGTGTGGTGGTTTTCATAAAAACAGCAAACTGGTAGTATTCATTTCTGGTTAAATGGCAGTTTGCATTTCAGAACCTATAGGAGATAAACATGTGAATTAAACATGCTGTGAATATTTTATGTATTTTCTACATTAATTTATGAGTTAGGGAAGAGAAAAATAGGCAAATTAATATTTTCCAATATTGTATATTATCTTTGAAAAATTAAAGAAGGTGCTAGTTATTTATTTATCTAGATAAGATTTTGATACCATTAGCATATGTAATTTAAGACCATTATCCTCAGAAACTGACATTTAAAAATTATTTTCAGATTAAAATGTGCAATTTTTATAAAATATACCTCTCAGCATAATTTATAAAGTGTACTGAGGGGAGCCTACAGTCTATTCCTTAAAAATATATGGATTTTCTGTATTTTTCATCATTGTGACTATAATAAGTAAATGGAAAATGACCTATCCATACATACATAATTATGGCATTTAAGCAGTAATAGAACACTTACTGAGAAATTTTACACATTGTGTTTATAAATTACTTCAGAGGATTTACATAGAAATGGCTAAATGAACATGTTTTAAGCATCTTTTAAAACAGATTCTTCAGCAGGGCATTATGAAAGATTGATGAGACTCATTATTTTTCTAGACACATTTTGCTAAATATACATGGTCAAAATGAAGGAACTATTTATCCAAAAATATTTAAGAAAGATAACATTTAAGCTAGTTCTGTCTACCTTATCTCTCTATTTTAGGTCAAAATCAAATGACCCCATTGTCTTTTTTTCATTGATACGTAGTGATTGCACATATTTTGGGGGGGGTATAATGTGATTTTTATATATAACTCTATAAAGTATAATATAATCATCAAACCTGGACAATTAGCTTATGCATCATCTCAACCATTCGTTATTACGTTATGTTGGGAAAAATCCCCTTCCGAAATCTATAGTAAACTGTTATGAGATAGTTACTGTACTGTGTTATATGGCATTAGAATTTGTTTCTCATACCTATCAGTAATTTTGTGTCTATTAACTACCATTTCTCTCACCTCCTACCATTCCCAGCCTCAAGTAGTCATTCTTCTACCGACTGCCTCTTTGCAGTTAGCCTTTTTTAGTTTCTACATATGAGTGAGACTATGTGGTATTTGTCTTTCTGTCCCTGACTTACTTCACTTACCATAATGTCCTCCAGGCTTGCCCATGGTGATGGGATTTCATGGTTCTTAATAATCAGACAATATCTCATTGAGTATACATACCACATTTTCTTTATCCATTCATTTGTCAATGGACACTTAGGTTGAATCGATATCTTGGCTGTTGTGAATAGTGCTGCAATAAATTATGGGGCTCTTTTGGACATAGTTTCTGCCAATTTATTTTAGACTTCAATTTTCTATGGTTGTCTTTTTCCTTTCACAGTGGCAATGGTGCAGCGCTTTTATTTTGTAATTGTTATAATTTATTTTGCCCTTGGCTTTTTGTCTTTGTTTTTGTCATAGGGCACATTTGAGAGAGATAGAGAAAGTAAGAAATCACCTCCTCCAAGGGGCAGGGGTGATGGACACACTGCAATCCTTTCTTCTCCAGCTTTCTCTTGGGGTTTTTGGACATGCATGCACACATACCTAGTGTGAGTTTCTAGTCACTGGGTCTAGGACTCGAAACATGGTTGACCATGTGAGATTCTAGTGCTTTAACCACCATGCCACCTGTTGTCTCCATTTCCTCTCAGTTTTAGAGAAAAATCTTACTCCATTCTCTCCTTGGGGACACATTATGTTAGTATGTTTAGGAATTGATCGAATAGCCTTCATCTTGATAATGATTGTTGATAAGCTTATTTCAATGACATCTTTCAAACTAAGACTCAGTGGTCTGCAAATTTCCTCAGAAAAAGGTATTTTATTGTTAGGTAATTATTCATTTTTATCACTTTTCATGACATTTTTTGCTAAATTTCAGTTTCTCAGTTTCTTCTATTAAAATAAAAGATAGTGTGATTTATATTTGGTAGATTTAATTGAAATTATAATCAGTTTGGGAGGTCATGACTATCATTTGGATTTAACAATTAGGAAAAATATTTTAAAAATAAGAAATCACTAATATATATATATAAATACATTTCCTGAAAGCTTCATTAAAGATACATGAAGGTTCATTTTTCTTTTCTTACTTTGTCAGCATCTGAAAATGGCTCTGTATCTTTTTTCTGAGAGCTGACTTTGATTGAATGTCCTATGCACTGTGCACTGAGAAGTTTCTTATCCCTTTTATTTTGTAAAACAAGATATTTAAAGTTTGTATACTTCAGATTATGAAGAACAAGTGCAGAATTTCTGTTATACACCTTTCCAGTCAAGCTGATAAAAAATCTGAGAAATGACTGCTTGAAAAATGAACCATTAGGACTAGGAAAGAAAAGGGAATGTAGGTTTTTCTTATAAAGGTATTTCAGTTTTATTTTAGCTGAGAGAATATATTTTATTATTATTATTTTTAAACATTCAGTTGCTATACATCATTTGGCTTGCAAAGATAATTTATCCAACATGGAATATACTTCAGACCAATCCAGTTGAGAATAATATACACATTATCATTAACAGGTAATAGACCATTTCCATGTCCCACAATGGTCTGTCTTCTCTATTTTTCTCCCTAATTTCCTCCCCCCTAATTTCCTTCCCTACATTCTTTCTCCCTCCCACCTTCCTTCCACGCTGTCTCCAGTGTTCATACTATTTTAAAAGCTTTTATGCCCTCCAACTTTCAATCTCTACCATAGTGTGGACAGTCAGTATATGTTAAGTGGAGACATATAATGTCTCTCTTTCATAGCCTGACTTGCTTTATTTGGCAATAAGTCTTCCATATTCATCCACTTTCTATCAAATGTCAGGGTCTTGTTTTTTGTTTGTTTGTTTTTTTTTTTTTTTTTTTTTTTTTTTTTGGCTTATTTTTTTATGGCTGAATAGTATTCCATGGAGTATATGTAGTACACTTTTTCAATCCATTCCTCTCTTTGTGGACATTTTGGTTGGTTCCATGTTGTATCGATTGTGAATAATGGTGCAGTAAACATAGATGTGCAAGCACTTTTCCAATTGAGCATTCTCCTGTCCTTCAGGTAGATATCCACAAGTGGAATTACTGGATCAAATGGTAGCTCTATTTGTAAGTTTTTGAGGAACCTCCATATTGTTTTCCATAGTGTCTGGACAAATTTACATTCCCACCAACGGTGTAGAAGAGTTTCCCTTTGACCACAACCCGGGCAGCACTTGTCGTTTTTCGTATTGTTAATCTTTGTCATTCTGACAGTGGATAGATGATATCTCACTGTGGTTTCAATCTTTATCTCCCTTATGATGAGGGAGGTTGAGCATTGAGAGAATGTATTTTCTAACTTACGAAACTGTACGGCCTCACTTAGCCTATGGAACTTACTGAATAATTCAAAATGATCTTGTTTATATTATGGCTTTCTCACCTTGCCTGTGGTTCTTTGCCCTGGTTCTCTGACTGTTATACCCTTCCTTGTCCTCTTCTACACATAGTTCATACAATAAGAACCCCTTGTTGTAAAATATATGCCTCCATTTATGCAACTCTCACAGATCAAACAAGATTAGTATTTGCTTATGAATAATGTTAACACTGATTTTAATATATCCAATAATTAGTTCCATTAGGATTGCTAAACTCTCAGATTACATTATTTGGTATGAGTCCATGTATAAGTATATGTAAATAATCCAGTTGTCACATTTCTAGAAACTCTCCTTAACAGACAGGCATTGGCACATAATTTCTCTCTGTCATATTTACAATACAGATTTAATCTTTTAAAATTTATTTCCTCCATGATTGAGAAAGACAGAGACAGAAAGAACGTATCCCACAGGGGCTTGACACTATGACCTACCCCCAGCCAGCCTCAGGTCACAGGTACACTCGTGCACAGTGTACGTGGGGAGGTCTCTGAACCTGAATCAGAAACCTTCAAAGGTGGGATTGCCTCACAGGATCGAGTTTTACTGCCATGACATCATGTGGCCCTACAATTGAATTTTTTAAAAAATATAAATAGTTTGGGTTGATCCTTGCCAATAGTGATTTTAATAATTGTACTTATTTAGGTAAGAACTTTGCTTTCAGCTGAAAGTGCTTGTAGTAGAAACAGAAAATCAAATGTAGTTAGTTATTTGATGTTAGTTTTCAAAGATTTCAGCCACTGTTTTGAATTTCGAGGAACTATGCTGTACTCTAACAATATTCAACAAAGTCACTTTTATCATAATAAGGCTAAGATTTTCTTTGTATAGTCTGTATAGGGTTAACACATTCAATTAGAATTTCCTTTTATGATATCTGGACAACACAGATGATATTTATGAGATTAAAATACTACAAAGCAACTAGAAAATGTGTGTTCAAAAGTAGCAGAGAATAGCAAAATCAAAGAGAATGTGGTGTATCTTTTTATAAGCACTAATGTGATAAAGAATGTTTCTGAACTGCAGTTTCCACCTTGTGTTCAGTCTCCAGAAGCCCTTCCAGCAGCATGGAAATGTTGGCTCTGTTTTCAGTTTCTAGTATATAGGGATCTTGGGAATAAGCTGTAGAACTCATAAAATGCTATAATTTCCATCTCCTCCTGAACAGAAAGTCACCTTTACCTCCTTGTGTGAGCAAGGGTTGAATTTGCTGCTGTGGCCCAGGGGACCTCAGCCCTGAAGTCGTGAGATCATGATGTTTTTCTGACTGGCCCTGCTCATTCTTCCACTCTGTAATCACACACTGCTACAGATTCAAGTGCTGAAACATGGCGAGGCAAATGCAAATTGCTCTTTTCCATGGAGATTACATTCTAAAGACATGAGATGTGGATGTGAAAGGCTCTAGTTCAGAGATCTGAGATGCAGATATTTAGAAAAGAATTAAATCTATTCTTTCACCTCTTTTTACAAGTCAGTCTACAGTGAGACACTGAATTGATCATAGTGACTCAGTTCATCTGTCTATATTGATAAGGATGTCGAATAAACAAAAATACCTTCTTTATATCTGAGCTATGCTTCCCCAAAGGTTGAGCCTATTGCTTTAATTTATTCTCAAAATAACCCTTTAATTGCTATTTGACTATGCCCATGTGCTTTCTTTATTACCACATAATGTTGACACTTATTCCTCTTCTCTCATTTCTGTGCCTTTGTTTTTTAAGGCAGAACTGGGACCATGGGGAGACATTTCAGGCAGATGAATTTCAACTTCCTTGAAATGCTTTTTAAAAACTTTAGTTGCTTAATAAAAGAGTGTTTTGAAAATAGACAGGCCCTGGGGCCAGCTGGTGGCTTAGTGGTTAAGATGCTAGACCCCAACATGGTTGACTGTGGTTCAAGTCCCACACTCAGTGGCTTGAAATTCACACTGGGTGCATATGCATGTGTGCCCAGAATCCCAAGAGGAAAATGGAGGTGAAGGGATTGTAGTGTGACCATCCCCCTGGGGGCGTTGAGTTCTCAGTTTCTCTGTCTGTGTCTCTAGCAAGTGAACATGTCCCATAGCAAAAATCTCTCTCTCAAACACAATAATAACGATAGACAAGTCCCATCCACTTTCATGGAATTTATTATATTTATGATACGTAAGTGTTATTTCTAAATATAAAAATATGGGAATATCTAAATATACTTACGATAGCTAGCAATATCCAACAGAGTAAACTGATAAAGCAAACAAAGCAGTAAAAAAAAAAGATTACATGTGTAAATGTAGATATAAAAATCCTAAATAAGTTATCAAACTCAGCAATCTTTTTAAAAGTAGCAGATGACAAGACAAAGCACTGTTTTGTTTTATGTTTTGTTCCGGGAATGGCAGCATGATTCAATAATTGGAAATATGATTCATTGAATTTATCACACTAATTGATTAGAGGGGAAATGAAGACATGAGATAGTCTTGAAAACTATGAAAAATGCATTATAATTTCTAGTAGATTTTTAGTACCCTGTGCATAGTATACCTCTTTAATTTGATACAGATTCACAATCACCACTTAGGGAGTGTCTGCTGTGCTAGACTCTTGGCTTGGCATTTAACATATCTCCTAACCCAGCCTCACAGTAGCCTCTACAAGGTTGGTGATGACATCTTCACTTTATAGAGAGAGACCCAAAGGATTATGAACTGGGACCTGGGTTTTTAATCCACAGAGTCTATCTCCAAAATCTATGTTTTATCCTCTAGTTCCTTTTAATAACACTTGTTTTCTTATATGCATTTTTCTTTCATTAGAATGTAATTTTTTTTTCTTTTCATGCAGTTATTATGTCTTGTTGTCATATCTGAATACTGTGACTTTGCTTGTAGGTAAAATTGAAATATGAAAACCACCTCAACACTTCACATATATAATTGAACTTCAAGCCTAACATGTGGTCATTTTCATTTTAGACCTTTTTGTTGAAGCCATTGAATTTTAGTTTATACACTGTATGGGGGTAATGCTTTCATTGTAAACTTGAACGTGACCTACAAGTACATTTAACTGCATAATATCAGTCTTTATCAAGAGGTCCTCTAACCATTGTAGAGGCACATAGGAACTCAGCATTTCCTGCCTATGTAAAACTGATTTTCACAACAGATACCCCATTAATGTGTATCAATGCATTTCTATGTGCCCATGCAGATACCACTGAGTCTTATATTTAGGTCTCTATGTCACTTCTCTTTAACTTCAGACTCAGAAACTAAACTGATGCAAAGCTCACAGGATGGGAGGGGGTTTCTGGGGGGGAAAAAAGATCCAAGTATGCACACTGTTTCTTCCATACCTTTTGTCATTCCGTGAATGTTATGGTTGTGGCACCTGACAAAGTATATAAAAGCAAAATGGCATGTCCTGCAGGCGTAACATGTGAACCAGTCTGGGATTGGATTTTAAATTGTGTCAGTGCCATAAGGGCAGATGTCTTTAAAGAAACAAGAAAGCATTGGTTCCGAAAGAGATTACATTGTTCAGTTCTCTACTTGTGAGGATGTAATTTATAACGGAAATATATTTTCCTTTTTTTCTTCAGTGCTGCTGAGTTTGTGTTTCAGAATAATATTTAGTTAACATGTGGAAGAAAGCTCTTTTAATGAAGACTTCTCTTGTTTGCTGCAGTATCAAAGGTTCTCCTATTTAAGTTTGTTAAGTAACATTTGTCTGAAGTATTTTTTCTCATGTGGGGCAACATTCTCCTTAGGGAATGTTTGGCTGTGTGGGAGATTGTCTGCCTCTCATAACAGGGGAATTACTACTGGTTCCCAGTGGGTAGATGCCAAATATGCTACCAAATACACAACAGTGCATATGATAATTACCACAACAGAAATGTCCAGTCCAAAGTGTCAGTAGTTGAGAGACCATGCTCAAAATATATATCTTTATTTTCACTTTCAGTAAGTGGGAGAAAAGGAGTCATCAAGTAGCGTGGATATTTGCTTGTAAGAGGTTAATCAGTGGATCTGTGCAGATATGGTTGAAACATTCTGGACGTGAAAGCTCATGCAGCCAGTGGAAAATGGCTGACATGTGTAAATTGGATTCTTAAATCTGTAACATTCCTCATTCTCTCTATTATGGTCTTTCTCTGGAATCACCTGTTGTATGTATGTATGTACGTATGTATGTATGTATTTTTACCCATTTGTCTTTCCGATGTACTTGGCTCACAGATCTGGGCTCCTGAATAATTAGGATAATAATTGTTGACCTTTTTTTGAGCAATAACTATGTGCCATGTACCATGCAACTGTTTTATCATCCTCATTCTTTTTAATATATTTTATTTCACTTTCTTTTATACATTGAATCACATATGCCACTTAGCTTGCAAAGTAAATATTCCAACATGTATACATTTCTCACCAATCCAGTTGGGAATACTATTCACATCATCCTCAACAGACAGTAACCCATCTCTCTGTCCCAAAAATGCCCTGCCCCTTCATTTCTCTCCCCAGTGTTCCTCCTCATTCTCTCATCTTTAACCCACCCTCTTTTCACACTGTATCTGATACCATATGATCCAGCAATCCCACCCCTTAGTATCTAACCAAAGGACAGAACAGTCCTTAGTTGGAAAAGTGCTTGTATATCGATGTTTATTGCAGCATTATTCAAAATTACTAAGACATAGAACCAACCCAAATACCCATGAACAGATGAATCAATTGAAAAAATGTGGCACAGGGACCAGCAGATTAAGTAATGACTATGTTGTTGGACTCTCATGTAGTCAACCGCAGTTCAAGTCCTTGACCCAGGGGCTTAAACTCATGCCAGGCAAGTGCGTGCATGTGCCCAAGATCCTGAGAGGAGAATGAAGGAGAAGAGATTGTAGTGTGGCCATCACCCCTGGGGAGTGATTTCTTGTTTTCTGTCTCTCTGTCTTTGTGGTGAGTGTGCGTGCTCTATAGCAACCCCCCCCTCCAGAAAAAGAAAGAAAGAAAGAAAGAG
>NW_006203592.1:3103-25196 GCF_000334495.1 Tupaia belangeri chinensis | reverse complement strand
AAGAAAGAAAGAAAGAAAGAAAGAAGAAAGAAAGAAAGAAAGAAAGAAAGAAAGAAAGAAAGAAAGAAAGAAAGAAAGAAAGAAAGAAAGAAAAAAGGCAAAAACAAGACCCTGGCTTTGGACAGAAAGTGAATCATTACAGAAGATTTGCTGAGTAAAGTGAGCCAGGCGATGAAGGAGAGACATTGTATGTCTCCACTTAGTATATACCAAATGTCTGCACTCTGTAGCTGAAACTGAATAACTAGAGGTATCATGCTCATTTTTAAATAAAAAGTTAGGCAAATAGTATTTTATACAGGCGTTCCTCACTTAACAGCTGAGTTCCATCCCTACAACTAAGTCATTAAACAAATTAGTCAACAAATGAGCTTAAAGGTGGATGTCTTTCTTGTGTGTACTGTTGTCATAGAGTGTGTATTTATTATTACATATTATACAGTACCACACTAGAGGAATGTAATTCTTCTATTCATACAAAAAGCATACATTGGGTAAGTGCCAGAAAAATGACAAGACATGCCACATTATAATAATATAAATTCTGTATAATCGTCTATTTATTATGAATAATGAAAAGATCTAAAGGAAACTCCAGCTTGATAACTGTTTTAATTCATATCTCTTACAAATATAAAATGCAGTCAGCAAAAATTATAGGATCAATGTACCAAAAAATTAAAGATAATTCTTTAAAAATGACATTCTGTTTAATATTTTAGTCATCAAATCTTTCAAAGTGTGGTAGTGATTTGAGAGCACTACACAAACTAATATTTTGTATAGGAATGTTAACCACTGTGAGAATGAGACAAAGGTTGAGAAAGGGAATTCAAGATACTTATACAGACTGAGAAAGAGGATTCCCTGAACTGGAGAATTTGTCATAAGTTAGTGGTCTTTTAACAAAGTAGGTCATTCAAGTGAGGAGTGGCTATAATTTGTTGAAAGTTATACTCTTAGTTAATGCTGAAACAGGGAATCAAATCATCTGGTTGTAGAACTGAGATCTTACCCATATGGTAAGTTGTAGGATCGTGGTGCATTGTTGGAAGAAAAACAAATTACTGAAAACTATGAGGACTGGTGCAGGCATAAATTTATTTTCCAACCTCAGCTGGTTTACTTAGTAAACACTTTAATTTTTGCTTCTCTTTTTACGTGAATTATTTAGCACCTTCAACACTTTTCTAAAGTATATCCCATGATTTTTACTTCAAATGTATGACCTGTGTCTTTTGTCCTAGGAAAGCAAAATGAAGAAAAGAAAGATATTGAGGTTTTTATTTTATTAGAGGATTTGCTATAGGGCACATATGCTCAACGGAGAGAGACAGACAGAGACAGTGAGAGGGCAAGTGAGAAATCACCCCTCCCCAGCAGGGACGGCCATACCACAATCTCTTCTCCATTCTCCTGCTGGGATCTTGGGCATACATACACCCAGTGTGGGTTTCAAGCTACTAGTCAGACTTGTACCACGGTCAGCCACGTGTGAATCCAGCAATGTAACTACTATGTCATCTACTGGCCCCAAGATACTGAGCTTTTATGTTAATTCTTGATAAGCAACTTCTTCTGCATCCTTAGATGATATCCAGCCTCAACTGTTTTTTATATTTTTTAAATAAAGTTACTACAGAGATACCAAGAATTTAGCAAAGCTCAAGCTTCTTAATCTTTCTTTTCAAGCCCTTTTTAAAGTTACTAGAAGGGTCCCTAACAGTGTTTTCATAATATTTTGGTTTTATAATGTTTTCTCAATAAAATACTTAATTTTAAATCTAGAGTTTAAACTTTTGAAACACTTCAAATTTGCAGATAGTTAGTAACAACAAAAATACCTGTATGTGGGGGGGAAGTACGTATATAAGTAACTTTGGAAATGAGTGCAATTTGTAAGGCTAAAAGCCAAAGGAACTGCATGTAGACATTATACTCTATTGATAAAGTGATTGGCAGTATGGACAAACAATTATGAAACCTCTATATGTGTGTCCTGGAATTGAATATTGACATAAATCTGTGCTGGATGGTAGACACTTCATTTCTCATAGTCGATGTAGGAGGTTACAGACATGCAAAGGGAGAAGCCTAGAATAATCTCATGGTAATAGCTTCAAGTTGAAGATATCAGTAGGAACTCCTGCGTAGTGATACACATGTGCACACACATATATATGGATTTGTATTTATATGTATACGTTTACACACATACTGAGATTTACAGATGGCGTGTACTATACATACACACTTAGCATACACCCATATTTTTCCTTGCTCTGTCAATTCAGCCTAGAAGCGGGAGTAATGGATTTACCCAGCACTTAGATCTTTGGTTTTATTAAAATTCTCCAATAAAATAAATCAGCATCCTTTGAGAAATTACTGATTGTAGGACTAGGAAGGATTTATAGAAAAAAGGCCTGAGCATCTTGTAATACTAGAAAGTAAGAAATTTCTCAAAATGAAGCACCTCATATGGTGGTGTTTTGTCAAAAGAACACAGAAGTCTGTGGAGGGAACTCCCAATTTTCCACTGATGGGTGCTACCTCTGAAGCTGACAAAGGTCAGCATCAGCTATGCCGTCTCTTTAAAGTATAGCAAGAGTGTCACCTTTTCCTCTGTGTTTATGCCAATCTAATGATGAGAAGAATACCAAACAAATGGCATTTGTGGGTTATTCTACAGAATAGTTCATCAGTGCTCCTGAAACCTGCCAAAGTCATAAACACAAAATGTGATAAAATATCTCCGTCAGGAGAAGCGTAAGAGATTGAAGATTAAATGTAATGTCTTTTCTTTGTTGGGGTTCTGAAACATTAAAAGGGCATAAGGTTGGGGCCAGCAGTTAGCGTAATGGCTATGTTGCTGGACTCCCATCTAGTCGACCGTAGTCCGAGTCCTGGTCCCGGTGGCTTAAACTCACACCGGGCACATGTGCGTGCGTGCCCAAGATCCCAAGAGGAGAATGGAGGAGAAGGGGTTGCAGTGTGGCCATCCCCCCTGGGGGGTGATTTCTCACTTTCTGTCGCTCTCTGTCTTTCTGGCAAGTGCACACTCGCTGTAGCGAAAACCTCTCAAAATAAATAAATAAATAAATTAATTAAATCAAATAAATAAATAAATAAAAGGGCATAAGGTAAAAACTAAGAAAGTATGAATAAAGCATGGACTTCAGTTAATGTATTGGTGATGGTTCATCAATTGTAACAAATGTACCTTACTAATGTAAGATGTTAATTGTAGGAGAAACTGGGAGTTCTCTGTATTGTCTTCGGAATCTATTCTGATATAAAATATTTGTTTTTGAAGTTTGAAAAAAAATACACCTGTAATCTGAATCAAAAGTTTCTCACTCTCCCCTCCCTGTAGGCACATTAGTGTTTAAATATGTGTGTATGTATTTGTGAACCATTTGAGAGAAAGTTAGACATCAAACATTTCACTTCTACCTTAAACACTTCAACATGTACTCCTGAGAAAAAAGCGCATTCTTCTATATAACAATATCATGGTCACACACAAGACATTTAAAATTGGTTCAGTCATCAATTTTGTTTTATCCTGGGGGCTTGAAAACCACATGTGCTCTGGATACCAAATTGATGGAGAAATGGAGGAAAAGGGATTGTGGCCTGACCATGCCCCACAGGGGCAGAGGGTAAGGTGGGGATGAGGGAGGGTAACATTTTGCTGATTTCATTTATATTATTGATTGTAAATAGTCTCAAAATGCTTTTCTATTTTTGTCTTTTCAATGAATGTCACTGAAAATGTATTATTCCATCAAGTTTTCAAGGAAGATTCTGTATTTCCACTGCCTTCCTGAGACAGTCTGGTAATATTCAGTGAGAACACAAGATAAGTGCACATAATATCTGATCCTGGGAAATAAATACAACTGTGGGTCAGGAAGATAAAATTAAAAACAAACATGCTTTTGTAATAACTACAATCAGAAATATAGACGATAATATGGCTTCCATTTTCTAGGCTGCTAAAATTGTAACAGAATAAATACTGATAAATAGGTGGGTTACAAAACTAAGCTGTGGTAAAAGTAAGTGTATATCCAGAGGCATTTGAAAGTGTGTTGTGCAGTTTATAGAACATTAAGATCAAAATGGTACAAGAATATCTGGAAACGGTGCAGAGATAAATATAAAACAGATCAGAAATGGGTAAAGGTTCAAGTTAGAAAAAGAGCAGCCTTTATTGGGCAATTTTTTCCCCAATGCATTAAGTATGTAGCCATCTTTAAACTCAGAACCTAAAATAGAAGTACCACGTAAGCAAGCATTAGTCTACTTTTTTCTTATTTTGAGCTGGCTCAAAAAAAAAAAAAAAGAAACTTGCTCAGTTAATAAAGCAAATATTCTATAATGTCACAGAGTGCTTTTTGAAAATATTTTATTAGTTGTTTACCATAACCTACCAAACCACTTAGAATAAGGTTAATTTTTAAAGATGATCATTTTTATAGTTGAAAATTTTGTTTTGGTTGAGTTTTTGTATAGAAAGGAAGCCTCTTGGGCCTTTCTATGACCTAGAAGCTCAACTTTAATCTTGTCAAGTCAGATCTATATTAGCCATGAGAGATGTTAAAAGACAATGATTGTGTGGTGGTGGTAGATATTCCATTCATGATTTCTTTTTGAATGCTGTGCTTCTGTGAGCCAGTTACTTCTCACTGACCATTTGAGGGAATGTTTAATGACATTAATGCCTATTCTCTCTCCTAAATGTGCTCAGACTATTCCATGCCCAGTGAGTTGGATTTTCTAAGCTAGCTCTTTTCACTTTTATATATTTTAAAAACATTTTTTTAGAGAGATTTTTGGTATAAGGCACATGAGTTCACCAGAGAGACAGAGACAGAGAGGCAGAGAGAAAGCGAGAAATCACACCTCCGGGGGGGTGGGGAATAGTCACCCTGCAATGCTTTCTCCTTCATTTTCTTGTTGGAATTTTGGGCACACATGCACATGCCCCCAGCATTTTTAAGTTGCTGTGTCTGGGACTTGAACCACAGTCAACTACAGGGGAGTCCAGCAACATAACCATTACACCATCTGCTGGTCCCCCTAAAAACAGTATTTTTAAATGTGAAGATCATTGTATATAATGCAGTGATACTTGTCCTTTTCATCATGGTGTCCATAGTACCTAGCATATAGAGTGCCCATTAAATCTTTTTTTGACTGAATGAAATATTTGGTTCATTTGAATTGACTTTTTATATGCAAGTTACTTCATCCTTTATAAAAAAAGTGTGTTGTAATTAGCAACCAACCTATATTTCAAACACACAGGAAGGTTGGATATCTTGCCTCAGGTCACCCAAATAGTATGTAGAAAACCGGACTCTACATCTGAGACTCCTTTTCCAAAATATTAGTTTAAAAGACTTTATTTTATTTTATTGGAGAGCTTTTTGCTATAGCGCACGTGTGCTCCCCAGAAAGACAGAGAGAGACAGAGGGACAGAAAGTGAGAAATCACCCCACAGAGGGGATGGCCATGCCACAATTCCTTCTCCTCCATTCTCCTCTCGTGATCTTGGGCATGCACACACATGCAACTGGCATGAGTTTAAGCCACCGGGTTCAGGACTCAAACTGCAGTTGACTACATGGGAGTCCAGCGATATAGCCATTATGCTAACTGCTGGTCCCTAGAAGACTTTTTTTTTTTGAAGACTTATTTATTTAATGTTTTTATTATTACTTTTTAATCTGTTATAGGGCTTGCACATTCACCAAATCAAGCTTCCAGATCCAGGACTTGAGCTGTGGTCAGTCATGTGGAAGTCTAGTACCGTACCCATCATGCCTTCTGCTGGCCCCTAGGAAAAGTTTTTGTCTTTATATAAATGAGCTAGAAGACATGTGCTGTTTTTGGAGGATCTCTTAGAGATCCCAATAAAATTTGATTTCATAATTATTGTGGGAAGTTTTTATCCTAGTACCTAGTTTTCTGGGCTTATGAACTTTATTGACTAGGCTTTTTGTTTTTTAACTGAAACATTAATTATACCTATGTGTGAAGTCCATTGTGTGCTTCAATGCACAAATATACAATGTGTGTAATGATAAAATCATGACAATTAGTATACCTGTGACCTCAAGCATTTATTTTGTGTTGGGGACATTAAGTCCTCTCTTTTTTATTGTGAAACATACAATCAGGTACTGTTTGCTATAGTTTCCCTATTATGCTAAGAATGGAAAAACTTATTCCTCTCATCTACCTGTGCTTTTGTATCCATTAACAAACATCTATATTCTCCTGTGTCTTCTACCCTTCCAGCCTCTAGTAGTCACTATTGTCCTCTCTACATCCATAAGCTCAGTGTTTTTTCTTTTTTAATTTTGTACCCTGTGTAAACACACTTATATCTAATCTGCTGTAAATGTGAAAAGCTCAACAACTAACTGAATTGTTTGGATATGAAGAGTTACATCTTCAGTTTCTGTGACCCGAATGTGATATTGATAGCTTTCAAAGAAATATATTAAATTTCTACTTCACACTTTCAAGACTCTAGAAACACTGAGGTAATTATGAAGTAGAGATAAGAGAGCAAGAGACTATTGGAATTGTATGTCTACTCCACTTACCCATTATGCTTGCTTGTTTTCCAATTAAAAGCAAATTTTCCTTTGGTCTCCCAACCTTCTTCGCACTGCTCAGTGCTTCTGAGGAAGCTGCTCCACTCAATAACACAAGGTCCATTGCCAGTTAGGCCGGTCAGTCATCACATGTCATCTTCCTAGAAATTGTGGGAGACCTGATATGGTCCAATAAGACTGAAAGGAAGAACTGTGGTCAGTGTTCAAAGAAAGGTTTATTTTTTCTTCTTGTAAGATATACAGGGAGCTGTGATGGTTAGTGATTCTTTTTGGTTGGGTTTTTGGTCAGGCAACAGAGCGGGAAGAATCATGTTCTCTAAAAATAAAATAAAATTATATATATATATATATATAATTTTATTTTACTATAGGGCACGTGTGCTTACCAGAGTGAAGAAGAGAGAGTGGGAAACCAAGATGCCAGGTCTGGGACTAGAACCATGGCCCACCATGTAGGAGTCCAACACTTTAACCACCACACTTCCGGCTGGCCCTGAGAATCATGCTCTTTGTGACAGAGTTCTGCTTTGTTGGTGGTCTCATTTACTGGTGAATCACTTGTAGTTCTAGTGGTTTGTGTGTTTGTGTGTGTTTGTTGTTTGTTTTGGTGGAGTATGCATATACTTGGCAGAGAGAAACAGAGTGCGAGAGAAAGAGAAACAAGACAAAGCATCACTCATGGGTGAAGGTTATGCTGCAGTCCCTTCTCTCTGCCTTTTCAGGACTTTGAGCACACAAGCACACACACCTGGCATGTTTCTCAAGTAGCAGGGTCTGGGACTCAAACCTATGATTGACCAGGTGGAATCCAGCTCCCTTCACTACTAGGCCATTGAGCAGGCCTGATTGTAGGCTTCTTAATAAATCAAATAATCAATTGCCTTATTGAAGCCCACTTGGATTTATTTTCTATGACTAGCAGTTAAAACTAACTTGACTCTTTTGAATATATTTTAAGACAGTTTCACAATAGAAAAATAGACAAAAGAGCAAAAGAAAGAAAGAATCTGTATACCTGGCTCTCTGTAGGGACTAAGTCAAATATTCATATGTAGTCAGTTCCAGGTTTAATGTGTTACCAGTACACATGTGAGTTTGAGGTGTGTGTGTGTGTGTGTGTGTGTGTGTGTGTGTATGTGTGTGTATTTCAGGTTGTGTGTTTTGTTTTAGTAGGGAGGTGAAACAAAATACAACCTAAAATTCCATTCCTAGTACCATTTCCTGTTCTTTACTTACCCTTTTGTATAGTTATTCTGTAATTGGGTAGTAGCCTGGTCAAAGAACCAAGAAGTATACTTTTCATTCTACAGGGTTTGGGATTGCATAGGAGAAAAAGAAGTCATCCTCATTACATGAGATGACAATTGTACTTATTTTCTTATTTTAATAGTTGTGTACCAAACTCTATTTTTTTTTTTTTTTTTTTTGAGAGGGTTTTTGCTCTTGGGCACATGCGCTTGCCAGAATGACAGAGAGAGAAAGATAGAAGGCGAGAAATCACTTCCCAAGGGGAATGGCATTGCCGCAATCCCTTCTCCTCCGTTCTCCTCTCAGAATCTTGGGCATGCATGCACAAGTGCCCGGCCTGAGTTTAAGCCATCGGCACTCGAACTGCGGTTGACTACATGGAAGTTCAGCAACGTACCCATTATGCTAACTGCTGGGCCCTACTAAGCTCTATTTTAAGCACTGGGAAAACAAGTCTTAGTAAAACAGATCAGTTCTTCTTGGAGCTTATAGCCTTGCTACGTACAAATTTGCTCCTCTTATGATGTTATAGTATGTATTCTCTTCATGTCAGTTTAGAATTTTGTGTAAGTAAAAAGAAAAATGTTCTTTTCAATCTAGGAAGAATAATTTGTTCCAATAACTTCCTTTTTCATGAATAAAAATGATAGCATAACCCAGATTTAATGCCACTCTCAGAATAAAGCAAGTAAAAACATTAGGAAAGCAAATTATTTCAAAATATTAATTTAGGAAACCCTGAATCGACTCATTTCTATGAAATATGATAAATTAATGTTTTAAAGAAAAATTTTAAAAGTGCTTTGAAAGAACACATCAGGAGGCAATCAAGACAGATTAGTATTTGAGCAGTACGTTATAACTAGTTAGACCATTTATTCTCCCTTACCTCAAACAGAGAGTAAATGCTTCTGTAGAAAAAGCATGTTCTTCAGAAAGCCAAAACAAAAGGAAAAATGAAAGCTATTAAAAATATTCTTTGGAAATTAAAATTGAGTAAAAGCATTATTTTATAATTTGGTGAGTTAGTTTTCACCTAGATATGCATAATTTATTAGGCTTAATGCAAGTGCTGTTGGTGAGTTTATTCTCACTGTTGAATAATCTTGGTGTGTTCGATATTCCTAGAAAAATTTACATTTGTATTTATATTTGAATTTCTCAAAAGTGACTGAATGTAGTTAAAAATAAAACCAAAAACACTCTTAACATTGTATTAACTTAAAATATTTGTGATTCTCACTAAGGCACATGCACTCACTAGAGAGAGATACACACACACGCACACACACACACACACACACACACACAGAGAGAGTCAGAGACAGAGTCAGAGAAGTGAGAAGGCAAGGTACCAAGTCTGGAACTCAAACTGTGGTCGGCCACATTGGAGTCCAGCGCCTTCACCCCATGCAACTTGCTCGTCCCTAAAATGTCATATTTTTAAAAGCTCAAATGTATACTTAAAGTTCAAGTGAGCAATTAACCAAATTCCCTCTTCATTTTTGGCATGCATGCATACACTCCAGGCATGATTTTCAAGCAGCCAGACTTGAAATTTGGTCGACCATGTAGGAACCCAGAATCTTAACAAACATGCCACCTGCTGGCCCATGAGTAGTATTTTATATTGGCTATTTTGTTTTTTCTGGTTTTATGTGGTGCTTTTAAATTATTGTTATTTTTTTAGATGGAATCACTCTGTGTCACCATCCTCCTTCCTCAGCCTTCCGAGTAGCTGTGACTATAGGTGCTTGCTACCACGTCTGGATTTTTAGGGTAGTCTTGACCCCAATTCTCCCATCTGGCCTCAGCCTGCAAAGCAGCAGTGACCAATGTGTGCTACCATGTCTGGGCCTGGATTCATTTTGATGCAGCTCCTTGTGAATTCACACATTAATGCCAGTTGTTGATCATTATAATCGTTAGAGTCTAGGTTATTCAGGAAAATAATAATAAAATTAATAGGGCTTTTAACATGTGTGGTGTTAAATTCTGGTTAGTGGAACCAGCCGATGATGTACTGGTTACCTCACTGGACTACCACACAGGCGACTGTGGTTTAAGTTCCAGACCAGATTTGAAACTCATGCAGGCAGTGTGTGCGTGGGTGCCCAGGATCCTGGGAGGAGAATGGAGAGGGAATTGTGGCATGGCCAGTCCCCTATGGTTCTTTCTCACTTTCCCTCTTACTGTCTCTGTCTCTCTCTGATGATCACATGTACCCTAAGACAAAAAAAAAAAAAAAAAAAGAAAAGCGCTAAAAAAAAAAATTCCTGATATTACTAATATCATTTGATTTAGCCTAACAAAAATACATTGTGTAGATTTTTTAATTGACTTTTTAATCTTGAATTATTTCCTTTCTAGTTTTCAAGAGGTTTTAAGGGTAAGGTATTTGGTATAACAATCTTCAAGCATTAATTAAAATATATGATAATATTGAGGAATTTGCTTCTGACTTATAGGAACTGTATCCCTCACTTTCCTTATCTTACATTCTCTCTATTTCCTCCAGAGTGGCAAAGCCAGGATTTGATCATTGCTACTGGCTATAAATATTGTGATAAGTACCACAATGTATATTGATATAATCTGTTTAAAAGAAACTTAAAAGAGAAAGATTTTTGCCCTTTATTATAAAATAGAAGTTCCGAGTGAATCTTGGAGTTTTTAATTTTTTAATAATTTACCTAAATTTTAATCCTAATACCTTTCTATCAATTTGGAGAGCCTATGAGTCATTCAATATTGGAAGAACACTACAGATTCATTTTGGGGCTTTTCTATTATTTTTCAATTAATTTCCTACAGAATATAATTCAAAAACTAACCCAAACCATTTTAAGAAAGATTTGTTTTAAATTTATAGACTTGAAACAATAGAGAATTTAAATTAATATGTACAGATAAAGCAGATTAGCTTCTTTAAGGTCTATATCTTACATATTAAAGGATATAATGCATTCACATTTCTTAAGGAGTAAGTTTGTCTTCCACTACTGTAATTTTGGACTTATGGTCTCTAGACTTGTAAATGGAATCCCCAAGTTTCATGAAGACCATTACTTTCAATCCTATATATAAAATATAAAATAAATTTAATATTTAAAATCTTTATGGATTGGTTTCTGTCCATTCTAGAATACACAAGAGAAGTAATATGAGGTTACTGTCACCCGAAGATGAACAGAGTAAGAAAACCTTTCTAAATTGACCAGATTAGGCCAGGGTTTTTCAATGTGGTACTGTTGACATTTTGGACTAGGTACTCATTCTTGTAGAGGACTTGTTCTGAGCATTAAGTATGTTTGGAGAATTTTTGGCTGCTTCTCACTAGATACTGGTAGTATCTGCCTAGCTATGAAAAATAAAAATATAAAAATATCTCTGGACAGTCTCTCATGTCTTCTGAGGGTGAAATTGCTCTGAATTAAGTGTTGGATTATTCATTATTATTGGGAATGTCAAAACCAAGGCTGATCCAACTCCGGGTGATAGGTGAGCATGACTAAATATGTTATGTTTTAAATACAGATGCAATAAGTACAGATACCTTCGAACATGCATCTCTTATTTTTATTGGTGTTTGGATAGTGAGTCATCACTTAAATCCATAACACTATAACTGAAATAATTACAAAGTAGCACCTGAAAAAATTTTGCTTAGTTAATTATTAGTAAGAGTGAAAACATAAGCCATACTTCCACTTTTAAACGCTGCACTCTTAATTTTTCACATTTTTTCACAGATGGGCTGGCCCTCTTGTCTCGTGTTTGAGGGAACTGGATCCCACACATATTGCAAACGTGACTTGCCCAGTGAATTGAAAAGCATGCTGGACACATGTGCATGTGTGCCCGGAATCCCGACAGGATAGAAAAATGGAAGAGAGGGATTGCAGTATGACTACATCCTGCTGGGGTGGGGTAGAGGGGGCTTTTCTTTCTTTCCCTTTGTCTGTTTCTCTATCTCTCTCTGGAGAGCACAAAAACTGTGTAATAATTAAAATTTTTTTTCTTCAAAGATGTATTGGTCTGGTACCTGCTTAAATAATACAGAGGGATAAATGTTAAGGTCAATGTGTAAAGAGAAAATCCATAGTCTGGTGCCAGGTTGAAAATTGATACTCTGTTTTTGAGGAAGTCCTCCATAACCAGTGCTTCCAAGGTGTTAGGAAAGTTTAGCCATTTCTGCATCTGGAGACCAGATGACAGAGATGTATTTAGAGGAGTCATATTCCCCTGTGTACCTACACTCTACACACACATATTCACATACAGAGTCTGCAAAATACTAATATAATCTCTACTGCATGCCATACAATTGGAAATTTTTACAATTTTTGTTATTCATATTTAAATTCTGATTTCTAGTGTGGTCTCTTTGGTCAGTGAAAAATTGCATATCTATTTTTTTATTCATGTTAATTTATTATATTTTGCTGATATAGTCACATCAAGGGCTCAAGAAATATGCTTCAACAGGAGTACACATGAAGGAAGGAGGTTTAAGATATGGTGCATAAATGCTTTCCTTACTGGCATACATGTTTACTTCCAAATACGTGGGGATTTCAGGGATATTTATTTAATTTTACTGTTTATTCTAAATTGTATTATAGTAGCCAATTGAGTTCTGTGTATTAGGTCAATATTTTTACATTTATAAAAAATTAATTTTTCACTCAGTCAATAATTTAAGCTTGTGAACTTTCAGTGTGTTAACTGTTAACAGCAACATCACTAAAAATTATTAGTCTATATGTCAATGAAGTTGAGTTTGTAATTGTCTTCCTCAAAATATTGATTCTTTTGCTTTCTATTGATCTGTCAATTTTTGAAAGGATCAGATTTAACCACAACAGTGGTGGTAGAATTGTGCTACTTTCCCTTATATGTAGCACCATTGCTTTTTGCTTCGTGTTTCTTGAGGCCATGCAACAAAGCATTAATTAATTTTTTATAATTTATATATTTGTTATTATTTTTGTTTATAAAATTATAGATCTGGCATATAATGTAGTATGAGATACATAGAGATATGTATGAGATACATAGATATAAGTGGAGCAAATAGATACTTCATCTATACATATATATATGCACACATATACATCTGCATATCTACACACACACACACATATATATACACACACACACATATATACTAATAACCATGTGCTGAATAATAATATTTTGGCTGGGACCAGCAGTTAGCATAATGGCTATGTCGCTGGACTCCCACATAGTCGACCGCGGTTCGAGTCCTGGACCCGGTGGCTTAAAACTCAGGCCAGGAGCGTGTGCTTGCGTGCCCAAGATCCCGAGAGGAGAATGGAGGAGAAGGGATTGTGGCGTGGCCATCCCCCTGGAGGGTGATTTCTCACTTTCTGTCTCTCTGTCTCTCTCTGTCTGGCGAGCACACGCACCCTATAGCAATAACTTCTCCAAAAAAATCATCATCATCATCATCATCATCATAATATTTTGGCTAGTGACAGATCACATCAAAAGTTTATAGATTTGAGCTTATAACCTAGATACATAGTACTTTGTTTAAGTACAGTCTGTGATGTTCATACAATGACAGAATTGCCTGACACTTTTCTCATGACTTAGACCCAATATTAAGTGACCCATGGCTATATGGCCCTGTGTGTATTTGTTTTTTACATCGATACATACATATGTATAGATATTTAGATATATGTAAAGTAAAATAGTTACTGTAGTGAAGTAAATTAACATATTCAGCATCTCAAATAATTATCCTTTTTTTGTTGTGCAAAAGCTGCTAAAATCTACTCTGTTAGAGTAAAGCAAGTCAGACTATGAAAGAGAGACATTGCATGTCTCCATTTAACATATACTGACTCTCTGCACTCCCTGGTAGAGACGGAAAGACTGGAGAACATAAAAGTATTAAAAATTGTGGGAACCAGCAGTTAGCGTAATGGCTATGTCGCTGGACTCCCACATAGTCGAACGCCGTTCGCGTCCCGGACCTGGTGGCTTAAAACTCACGCCGGGTGCGCGTGTGTGCGTGCCCAAGATTCCGAGAGGAGAATGGAGGAGAAGGGATTGCGGCGTGACTATCCCCCCTGGGAGGTGATTTCTCGCTTTCTGTTTCTATGTCTCTCTCTGTCTGTCCAGCGAGCGCACGTGCCCTATATAAAACCTCTCCAAAAAAAAAAAAAAAAAAGTAATGGACACTAGAGACAAAGTGGAAAGAGAATGTAAGAGGGGAAGAGCATAGGAAATTTGGGGAGAAAATGGAGGGGTAAGAAACTTGTGGGACACAGATAAGGTTCATTGTCTGCTGACGAGGATGTATATGGTGGTTTCAACTGGGCTGGATTGAGGTGTATATCATGGTGGTTAAAGTCTCTTTACAATCTAAATGATGTATGGTGATTTAATGTATGAATAATATATATATATATATGTGTGTGTGTGTGTGCATGAAAGAAAAAGTTCTCAAAGCAGTATTATTAATTGTGGTTCTAATATTGTACATTGAATCTCTCAACTTGATCAGTCTATCTACTGCTTTTTTTCCATTTACCTACATCTCCCTATGTCCCCGTAAAGTGTATCCATCCTACTAAAAATTGTTATCTTCTCTGTCTCTGTATATTTGATTTCTTTTTTTACATTCCACATATAAGTGCAGTACTTTCCCTCCTGTTCTGGCTTATTTAACTTAGCTTAATGTCCTCCATGTTCATTCATGTTGCGTTACATGACAGAATTTGTCTTATTTTTTTGAAGAGAGATTTTTGCTATAGGGCACGTATGCTCATTGGAAAGACAGAGACAGACAGAAAACGAGAAATCATCCCCTGGGGGTTGGCCATGCCACAGTCCCTTCTTATCCACTATCCGTTCTCAGGATCTTGGGCACACATGCACACAGCCAGCACGATAAGCCTTTGGGTTCAGGACTCAAACTGTGGTTGATTATGTGGGAGTCCAGTGATGTAACCATCTGCTACTCCTGAATTTCTGTCTTTTTAAAGGATGACTAATGTTGTATTTCACATATAATAATATCTAGATCTAGATACATCTCTATCTTTATATATCTCTGAAGTTCCTTTATCCATCTGTGTGTCTGTGGAAATATGCATTGTTCTGTGTCTTGTGTGTTGTGAATAATGTTCCAATGAATATGGGAGTGCAAATATCTTTTTAAAAAAGGATTATTTTCTTGAACTCCATTCATTCATTCATTCACTCATTCATTTATTTATTTATTTTAATTTGACCAAAGAGAGGAAGGAACGGAGGGAGGGAGGGAGAGAGGGAGAGAGAAAGCAAGCAAACCGCCAGGTCCAGGACTCACACAGTCGACCATGTGAGAATCCAGTGCCCTTAACCACCTGTCCCAAGAAGTGCAGATACCTTTATGAAGTGATCATTTTATTTCTTTTGAGTACACAGTAGACTCTGTTTATCCCCAGTTTTGCTTTCTGTGATTTCAGTTACATGAAACTATCTGTCACCCATGGCCTGACAATATTAAATAGAAATGATCAAATAGAAAATTTCAGAAATAAACATTTCATAAGTTTTAAATTCTATATCACGGTGTCTATCGTTCACCTCATTTCATTGTATCACATAGGCATTTTATCATCTCTTATCAGAAGAGTGAGTACATTACAATAAGTTATTTTAAGGAAGATAACATATATAGTATATTTTTATAATTTATTCTATTTTATTGTTAATTTCTTATTGAGCCTATTTATAAACTAAACAACATAAGTTGTATATATAAGGGGAAAAACCCAGTAAATTTAGGGTTCAATACTATACATGGTTCCAGGCATCACTGGGGGTCTTGGAATGTATGCCTCATGTGTAAGGAAGACAACTGTATATACCCAAAAGAAGATTGGTTGGGCATAAGTTAGTTTATATCATTTATAAACAGAAATAATAATTAATTTTTAATGTAGATATCTTTCTATTTGAAGTAAAGCTTTCATTTATTTTCATTCAAAATATCACTGATACACTTGGTTTGAAATCATATGATTATGATTCTATTCTAATCATAATCATATTCTAAGCTTCTTTTTTGTGTTTTTGCTGTTACTGTATTTTTTCTTACATCCTTCTTCATTAATTATTTTACTGTTTAAGTTTTACTCTGTTGCAAAGCTGTATATTCTTGAGCTATCTTTCATTCATTGACCTAAAAAGGGCAGTGTATGGGGCCTGCAGGTGGTGTGGTGGTTAAGGCACTGAACTTCCACTTAGCCAACCACTGTTTGAGTGCCAGACCTGGGGACTTGAAAATCATCCCAGATGCACATGAGTGAGTGCCCAAAATCCCAGGAGGATACTGGAGGAGAAGGGATTGCTGTGGGAATCCCTCCTAGAGGGAGTATTTCTCACTTTCCCCTCTCACAGTCTTTCTCTGTTTCTCTCCAACAAACACACATACCTATGGCAAAAACATAAAAAATAAGTAAATAAAAATTCCAAAGTCAAAATAAAATTACAATGTGTAATTACTAACACTGGGAGAATTGCGAATTCTGTCTGCCTCCTGATCAATGTAAATACCTTAGAATGAATGCGTTCCCTCTATTGATCTCTCTGATCTTATATGCCATTATTATATGACCTTACCATATGTGTACGTGTATACATATATGTGTATATATACGCATGTATATAAGGGAACTTCACATTGTTCATGGAAAATGTTTTATGAGAAAAACTATATTTCAAAGCTTCAAATAAATTTGTACTTGAGTTCCATTTTCTGCAGTCTTCACATCCCTTCATATGTGTATTTGTGTGTGAATATACAAATAGACATAATTCCCAATAAAATATTGTTGTTTTATAAAGAATATATTCATTTATATTTCCCCATGTAGCTACTTTTGTATTTTGTTACTTTATGTCATCTCTTTATTTTTGTACTTATATATGAGATCATTTTTCTACTGCTGAAGAATTGTTAATATATTAATATTTTATTTGCTTCAATTTGTGGAGTTCTTCAGTTTGAATTGGTCTTTACTACACTTTTGGGTTGAAAGATATTTACTGTAGAATTCTAGGTCTCTGGTTACTTTCTTCTAACACATTTGAGGGCATCGCTCGACTCTATTCTGGCTTGCATCACTATTCGTGATAAGTTATGTGTCACTCCATCTCATGAGCCCTGCCGGAAAATTCATTTCCTTTACCTATTTATAATAGATTCTCTTTGCCTTTTTTTTTTTTTTAAAGAGATTTTTGCTGTAGGGCACATGTACTACCTGGAAAGACAGAGAGATAGAGATAGAAAGTGAGAAATAACTGCCCCCACCCCCCTAGGGGGATGGCTACACTACAATCCCTTTTCCTCTTATGACATTTTTATCTGCCTGTGCTTTACCCCTCTCTTTCTCTGTATGCTTGTGTATATGAGTGTATACTTTTTAAATAAAATTTTAAAATAGGTTACATATATCATGAAATTTTATCCTGAGGTACTTCATCATATGTGTCTTAAGAATAAGGGTATTCTCCCACAAAACTTTAATATAGTATCACCGTTAAGAAAATTAACAATTTCATAATATCATTGTAATATCCATTTTATATAAAAATTATTAGTAGTAGTATTTTGAAGAAGTTTTTGCTATAGGGCACATGCGCTCGCCAGAAAGACAGAGAGAGACAGAGAGACAGGAAGCAAGAAATCACCCCCCAGAGGGGATGGCCATGCCACAATCCCTTCTCCTCCATTCTTCTCTTGGGATCTTGGGCACACACACGCACCCGGCATGAGTTTAAGCCACCAGGGCCAGGACTTGAACCACTGTCGACTACGTGGGAGTCCAGCGACATAGCCATTACGCTAACTGCTGGTCCCTATAAAAATATTTTTTTTAATTTATCTTTTTTAGTATTGATTGTTATGTTGAATGTATGCATTGATGTATTTCTTAAGTTTAAGGATCTCTAAGCTATTTTTCCTTCTGCCTCTTTTACACTATTTTCTTTGTCTTCTGGTACTCTATGTTTACTTTCATTCTCTTTTTGTATCTACTTTTTTTTTCTTTTTGGTCTTAATGCTTCCTCCTACAAAGTATCCAAGTTCATTAATTCTCAGTTATACCCATGTATTATCTGTCATTAAATCTGCCCATCGGGTTCTTTTTTTTTTCCCCCATTTTTTCTTTTTTTGGAGAAGTTTTTGCTATAGGGTGCGTGCACTTGCACGAAAGACAGAGAGAAACAGAGAGACAGAAAGTGAGAAATCACTCCCCAGGGGGGATGGCAACACCGCAATCCCCTCTCCTCCATTCTCCTCTTGGGATCTTGGGCACGCATGCACATGTGCCATGCGTGTGTTTAAGCCACCGGGTCCGGGACGCGAACTGCAGTCGACTACATAGGAGTCCAGCGACATAGCCATTATGCTGACTGCTGATCTCAAACCATGTGGTTCTTGATGTCATTTCTTAAATATATACTCCATTTGATTATTTTAAATTTACAACATACCTCTTTACATGTTACTAATTCCGGACCTAATGTTTTAGTTTCAAATTTTGTCTTCATTGTATTGAATGCCAGTGTTTTTCTGATTTTCACTTTTGTACTTCATATGCGTCTGTGCCTATTTTTTACCATTTGTGTTGTTTTTTTTCATATCATGATATCGTTATCTGTGTATCTGGTTGGTTTACTTTGTGTGCTGAACATTATTATTAATAAAATGGTTGTTTGTCTAGGGTATTGATACCTTATTCCAAAGAGAATATTCTTTCCCGTTAAATGCCTGGAGTAATAGACATTTGAAAATCACTTTAATCATATTTTAGAGCTTGTGATATTTCTAGACTAGTCAGATGTTTAGCAGCCTGGGTCCCATCTATTGAGATCTTATTTCTTTTGGTAGCAAAAGGAATGATACACCCCTTACTCTTCTTAGCATTGAATTGTCCTTGACTCCACATTTTGTCTCTGGAGCTCGAGAGATAATCAACATGCTACATGGTCCCTTCATTATCTCTTTTGTGTTCACCTAGGACAAAAAGTCAAAAGCAAAAGCTAGACTTTCCATTCCAGGTTTTATTCTTTTGGCTCAGTAACTCTTCTCCCTCAATAGCCTTTTGTTGCTTTTAAGATTTAGAAAGTGTTGAAGTTATTTTGAGAATTGGCTCAAATTATCCAGTCTGCCATTTTTTGAAGCAGAATTTCTTCCTCAGTGACAGTCAGTAATTAATTTAAAAATTTCACTTAATTCAACTTTCAGGATTCTGAATTTTAATGCTTTATGATATTATTTTACTGTATATTTTTCCTTTGGCTTTTCTTTTTTTGGAGAGGTTTTTGCTATAGGGCACGTGCGCTCACCAGACAGGCAGAGAGAGACAGAGAGGCAGAAAGCGAGAATCACCCCCCAGGGGGGATGGTCACGCCGCAGTCCCTTCTCCTCCATTCTCCTCTTGGGATCTTGGGCACGCATGCACACGTGCCCGGCGTGAGTTTAAGCCACCTGGTCCGGGACTTGAACCGCAGTCGACTATGTGGGAGTCCAGCGACATAGCCATTATGCTAACTGCTGGTCCTTCCTTTGGCTTTTGAACATAAGTCCTCATTTTTATAAGAGACAAAGTATCTTTTCCTGTTATCTATTTAAGACAAGTTTGATTCTTTTTTTTTTTAAATAGTTACTTATTTCATTTTATTTATTCATTCATTTCTTTTAATTTGACCAGAGAGAGATACAGAGAGAGGGAAAGTGAGAAAGCGAGCCACCAGTTCCGGTATTTGAACTGCAATCGGCCATGTGGGAGTGTCCAGCGCCTTAACCACCTTGCCACCTGCTGGTCCCAAGACAAGTTTGATTCTTAAGCAAACTGTCTTAATCAAGAGACCAGTCATTTTTCTAGAAAATGTAAGCTAAATACCATTTCTCTTTTGAACCCATCTCCAAACACTCTACCTAATTATTTTTTATTTTCTGCTCCCCTACTATTTTGGTAATTCTCATTACATTTGCCACATTGTATTATCAGTTATATGTTTCAAAAGCAGCTCTTTGATAATCATATTTGAATATCATTGATATTTGTATCCATAGATGCTACCACAGCATTTGCAGTTTAGTAAGTATTACAATAATTGTTAAATAAATTACTTCTAAATCAGAAATGTTGACAAAAATGATCAGCAACTTGATATTAAATATATAACTTCAATTTAAAATTACAAATCAGTCGTTAAAAGTGTCTTTGTTATTTTAACCTTTTTATTCCTAGTCTTTTGAATATAAAGTTAATGGAGCAGAAGGAATCTGGTTTAATAACATTGTTATTGTAGGTTCATGACAGAGATTCAGCTTTCCCTTGAAAAAGGCATAGAGACTTTTTCCCTTCTGCACTATTTAAGTATGCACATTACCTTCTTTGAATTTATTAATTATTTACAATAAATAACAATATATTGGAGATGTTAGAGAGTAAATGAAAAAATAATCTCACAATTTGTTCATTAGCACCTTATTTTTTAATCAGATCACCTCTTTCTGAAACGATAAAGACCTCAGGTTATGCAATTCCTATAGCCTTTTGGTTCACTTCCTCCTTATACCATGACCATTGCTGCAGGTTTTTGGTCCTAATTTCAATAAAAGTACTTGACTCACCAGAGATTTAAAGATGTCTGGACAAGTTTTTTTGGGGGGAACAAAAGAAGTTCAGGCTCCTAGCTATGCCAAAGTTTAGGGATTTAGGGTCTTTATCTCCTCAACTCTATCTTGTTTTACTTAACACATGTTGTTCTCTCATTGGGATAAAAATTGTAAGTGCTAAATAAGAAAAAAATGAAAAAGAAATATTTCCAAACTATTTGAAGTAAATGGATCAAACTTACATGATTTTCTTTTGTTTGCATCTCAATGCATCATTATAATGACTCCCATGAAACTTCAATTTCCCACAGAACCTTAGGATAGATACAGTTTCAATGCTGGGGATATATTATTTTGCCCTTTTGTTTCTTTAACCCAGTGATCCTCCACCTTCCTGGCACAAAGAACTGGCCTCATAAAAGACAATTTTCATGGACAGAGATAGGGGAAGGCTTAGTCCTAAGAAGACCCAAGTGCACCAAATCCACTGTGCACCACAGTTCCACCTCTACCACATTGCAATATAAGTGAAGGAATCACATAACAATAGGGTTCATGCTCCCATGAGAATCCATTGCTGCTTCTTATCCCACAGAAGATGAGCCCAGGAGGCAACATGAACAATCAGGAATGGTTGCAAACACAAGGCCTCACTGGCCTGCCGCCTCTGCCCCGCTGTGTAGTGGTGGGGCTGGATGGGGGTAACAGACCATGAACCAGCACCAGTCAGTAGCATGGAGGTTGACCCATGCTCTAACCTTTAAATAGGTTATTGTTATTATAACATAGTAAGCATGTCTGTGTGTTTTATAAGAACTTTTAGATTCCAGGTTTAAAACAAATACATAAGGAATAATCTGTTGAGAGATGTTAAAAGTCTACAAAATACATCATTGTATCATGAATTTTATTTACAAGTATCATTCCACCTTATTCTTGATCATACTATTCAAATTTTGTTGAATGATTCCAAATTGTCGTTAAATTTTATGTAGCAATGTGAATATTTTTACACACAGTGATTCTAATACTTCAAAGGCTGTTTTATGAGTTTATTGGGAGTTTAAATATAAAATCTAAAAGGAATCTTCAATGTATAGGAACTCATAGCTTATGACTTAACAAGATTACCCGGTGAGTCTAACTGGACAACTGGACATGTATGAACATCTTTATGATCAAAACTTTTTTTAATTTAAAAATTAATATGAGAAAAACATTTAATGTTGGGTAAAACAGGTGGTGTGGTGGATAAGGTGCTGGACTCCCACATGACTGACCACAGTTTGAGTCCTGTACCTGGTTGCTTGCTTTCTCACTTTCCTTCTCTCTTGGGTCAAATTAAAAATAATAATTAATACATAAAATTATATAATTCTATAAAAAATAATGCTTTTTTCTGTCTGAGGTAGAAACTTCATAGAATATAGTTCATGATGTAAAAATGATCATAGATTTAGAAGAACTAGCACCCCTCCCCGCCCCATCTGGATATCAGCCTTGCCAAATGCCAAGCTGCCTGTGGCTGCAGAACCTAATGGCCAATACCCTCGG
>NW_006203592.1:0-3090 GCF_000334495.1 Tupaia belangeri chinensis | reverse complement strand
CACCTTTGGAATTCAGGTTTGTGACTTGGGACTTTAAGAGGAACTTGCTTTGCTCCCTACCCCATTCAGATACCTGTTCAAGCACTAGGCCTTGCTAGAAGCCAGGCTGCCTATGGCTGCAGGACCTAATGGTCGGCTGGGACCATGGCTCATTGCCTCCCCCAACTCACCTTTGAATTCTCAGGACTTTGTAGTTTTTGATAGCATGCTGTTAGCATTGTGTACCGTGTAATCTTTTCTTTGTTCTAGAAGTGAAGTTCAGCAGCTTAGTTTGAGTCACATGTGTTCTTTAGAAACAGGGAGAATTTCGGGTCACCCTGGATTAGTGACGCAGTGCAGGGTGCTGGTGAGCAACAGGAGGCAGAACAGAAGAGAGAGCGCCAATTTTCTACTCCTACACACCTTTGAACACTAAGAGATACCTTGAATAATTTAAAAAGGAACATATAGATTACCAGGTGACTAGGAACAATCTCAGAGACATAAGGAATATGCACAACTAACAAAATGTCTCTCTCCCAAGAGAAAACATCAATTCCACATCACCCAGAGACAACACAATGGAAGCTGTGGAAATGTCAGATAACAATTCAGAATATTTGTGGTGGCCAAACTAGTAGAGATGCAAGAGAAAAGAGACAATAAGCTCCAGGAGATGAGAAAGTCCTTTCATGATTTGAAAGAAGAAATAGACACCATAAAAAAGAATCAAACAGAACTATTAGGGATCAAGAGTATGATACTGGAAATTTAAAACCTCCCTCAAAAGTATTAAAAGTATATTAGGTCACACAAAAAATGGAATATAGAAGACAAAAACCTCTGACCTAGAAAAAAATGTATCAAAAAGATTGAGGAAACAACCAGGAAAAATGAGCATAGTATACAAGAATTACTTGGATACCATCAAGAGTTCCAACATCCAGATAATTGGTATCCGAGAAGAGGAAGAAACTAATAACGGCATTGATAATTTATTTCATGAAATCCTGGGGGGGGGGGAAATAACTTTCCAAACCTAGAGAGGTATTCAAATATCCAGACCCAAGAAATACATAGGACCCCAAATAGAATTAACCCAAGAAGATCCTCTCCAAGACATGTCATAGCCATATTGATCAAAACTACAGACAAAGGTAAAATTCTAAAATTGGCAAGAGGGAAATGGCAAGTTACTTACAAAGGTCATCCAATCTGGCTAACATTGGACCTCTCATTGGAAATAATTCACCCAAGGAAAGAATGAGAAAATATAGTCAAAATGTTAAATGAAAACCAATTTCAACCAATACTATACCCAGCAAGATTATCCTTCATATGGGAAAAAAAGACAAAAACATTCTCAGATAAACAAAACCTGAAAGAATTTACCAACTCCAGACCAGCTCTTTAAGAGGTTCTGAAGGAGGTGCTATACCAGGAAAACTAAAAAGTTATACAGAGTGTTATTAGAGAACAAAAAACAACCAAAAAAAAAAAAAAAGGCACACTTAATGATAGGAACTGGTCCAGAAACAGCAATAAGAACATTGAATGTTAGTGGATTAAATTCTACAATTAAGAGACATAGACTGGCTAAATGGATTTAAAAAAAATCAGAAATCCTGTATATGTTGCCTACAAGAAACATACCTTATGGATAAAGACATACATAGACTAAACATGAAGCTCTAGAAAAAGATATTCCATGCAAATGGGAATTTAAAAAAAAAGGCTGGAGTTATGATACTGATTTCAGACAAAATAAGCTTCAAGATAAAGACTATAAGAAGAGACAAAGAAGGGCATTATATAGTAGTAAATGGGCTAATTCAGCAAGGAGACATAACGCTTATAAATATCTATGCACCCAATTCAGGTTCAGCTAAATATATGAAGAAAAGACTGCTGGAGCTAAAAGGATATATAGGGAGAAACACTATAATTGTTGGGGCTCTCAATACCCCATTATCTCCTTTAGACAGATCTTCTAGATAAAAAAAAAAAGCAAAGAGATACAGGATCTAAATGATACTATAAATCAAATGGGCTTGATAGACATCTATAGAAGTTTCCACCTTAAGACCACAAAATATGCATTTTTCTCACCCTGGTATGAAACCTTTTCAAAGATTGACCATATGATAGGAGACAAATCAAGCCTTTTATAGATACAAAGGCATAGAAACTATATCCAGCATCTTCTCAGACCATGATGGAATTAAACTTGATATTGATTTCAAGAAACACCCTTGAAAATATACTAACACATGGAAACTAAACAACCTATTCCTGAATGACTTCTTAACTACTGAAGAAATTAAGTCAGAAATATGAAAATTTAATGGAAACAAATGATAATGAGTACACAAATTTCCATCATCTATGGGACATGACAAAAACAGTCATAGGAGGGAAATTCAAAGCAATTAGTGCCCATAAGGAAAAGATGGAAAGGTAGCGAATAGACAACCTAACTTCATGCCTCAGGGAATTGGAAAAACAACAACAAAACAAACAAAAAAAATGCCAGATGAAAAGAAAGAATAAAAATTCAAGCAGAAATAAATGAAATAGAAAATAAACTAATGATGCAGAAAATAAATGAAAGGAAAAGCTGGTTCTCTTTTAGATTAATAAGATTGACACACCATTAGCTAGACTGTTAAGAAAGAAAGAAACCAGATAAATATGTGATAAAACAGACAACAGACACAATAGAAATACAAAACATCATTAGAGGATACTATGAGTAATTACATGCCAACAAACAAGCGAACTTGGAGGAGATGGACAAATTCCTGGATGCATATAATCTACCAAGATTAAATCAGGAGTACATAGAACAACTGAATAGACCCATACCAAGCCATGGGATTGAATCAGTAAATAACCTCTCGACAGGAAAAGTCCTGGTCTGGATGACTTCACTTCTGAATTGTACAAAACTTTTAAAGGAGAGTTAACTCCTATTCTGCTCAAATTATTTCTAAAGATCCAAAAGGAAGGAAAGCTTCCAAATTCATTTTATGAAGCCTCCATCATCGTCACTCCCTAAACAGATAAAGACATGACAAACAGAAAACTACAGACCAGTATCACTGATGAATA
>NW_006203591.1:27161-37391 GCF_000334495.1 Tupaia belangeri chinensis | reverse complement strand
CCCAGGTGTCGAAAGATGGGAGTGTGGTGTGTCTAAATACTTTCAGTAGCAAGCACAGCTAACATATGCACATATATGAACACATGTCTGACTTTAGGTGTTAACCTCAGTGAGTAAAATAAACATACTATCTTATGCAGTCATTAAATAGATTTTTTTGAGGTTTTTACTATAGGGCACATGCGCTCGCCAGACACACAGAGACAGAGAGACAGAAAGTGAGAAATCACCCCCCAAGGGGGATGGCCACGCCACAATCCCTTCTCCTCCAGTCTCCTCACAGGATCTTGGGCACACACGCACACACACCCGGCGTGAGTTTTAAGCCACCAGGTCCGGGACGCCAATCACGGTCGACTACATGGGAGTCCAGCAACATAGCCATTACGTTAACTGCTGGTCCCTAAATAGATATTTTTAATACAATTTTTAATTTCAAGAAAAACAGTTTTAATTTTTATAGATCAAAATAAAAAATGCTAAGAAAAATCTGCTTAAGACTAACAGGACCAGCAGTTGGTGTAACCCTGGGGGGTGATTTCTCACTTTCTGTCTCTCTGTCTCTCTCTGTCTTTCTGGAGAGTGCACTTGCCCTATAACAAAAACTTCTTCAAAAAAAAAAAAAAAAGACTTAAAGCCAGGTAAAAGTTTGGAATTCAGTTCAACAGTTCAAGAGAAGACAAAAATCCTTAAAACAAAGGATTTTTAAAAATCTGGAAAACAAAGCATAGAAGAAAATCAGTAATGTTTTAGTAAGAAGTTATAAAACTCTGAGGGAAGCTATGCTCTAAACTCCATCTTCTACACTCCTGAAGTATTTTAACAAGAAGTCATTTTAAAACTGAGATGTGTCTGGCTTCTTCAGGGAAACTATGCTCTAAACTCCATCTTCTAGACTCCCAAAAATAGAACTCTTGGGAATGTTTGATAGAGAATTCAGAATATTCATAGTGACAAAACTAAATAAGATGCAAGAGCTGAGAGATAATGAACTCCAGATGATGCAGGAGAAATGAAATGAGTTTCAGGAGGTGTTGAAGTTCTTTCATGACCTGAAAGAGGAAATACACACCATAAAAAAGAATCAAATAGAACTATTAGAGATGAAAGCTGCCATTCAGCAAATCAAAACCTCCCTCAAAAGTCTTAAAAACAGATTAGTCTATGCAGAAAATCAATTCTCAGATGTTGAAGGCAAAACCTCTGATCTAGAAAAAAACAACCAAAAAAAAAAAAAACTGAGGAAATAACCCAATAAAAGGAGAATACTATACGAGAAATATTAGACAGCATTAAGCACCCAAACATCTGGATAACTGGTATCCCAGAAAGTGAGGAAACTAATAAGGGCATTGATAATCTATTCAATGAAATCTTGGAAGAAAACTTTCCAAATCTGGAGAGGTATTCAAATATCCAGACCCTAGAAATACAAGGGATCTCTAATTGAATCAACCCAAGAAGATCTTCTCCAAGGTACATCATAGCCAGACTGGCCAAATCTACAGACACTCTAAACTCCATCTTCTAGACTCCCAAAATTAGAACTCTTGGGAATGTTTGATAGAGAATTCAGAATATTCATAGTGACAAAACTAAATAAGATGCAAGAGCTGAGAGATAATGAACTCCAGATGATGCAGGAGAAATGAAATGAGTTTCAGGAGGTGTTGAAGTTCTTTCATGACCTGAAAGAGGAAATACACACCATAAAAAAGAATCAAATAGAACTATTAGAGATGAAAGCTGCCATTCAGCAAATCAAAACCTCCCTCAAAAGTCTTAAAAACAGATTAGTCTATGCAGAAAATCAATTCTCAGATGTTGAAGGCAAAACCTCTGATCTAGAAAAAAACAACCAAAAAAAAAAAAACCCTGAGAAAATAACCCCCAAAATGAGAATACTATACGAGAAATACTAGATACTGTTAAGCAACCAAATATTCAGATAATCAGTATTCCAGAAGGTGAAAAAACTAATAAGGGCATTGATAATGAAATTCTGGAAGAAAATTTTCCAGATCTAGAGAGGCATTCAAATATCCAGACCCAAGAAATACAAAGGACCCCTAATAGAATGAACCCAAGAAGATCTTCTCCAAGGCACATCATAACCAGATTGGCAAAATCCACAGACAAAGATGAGATACTAAAATTGGCAAGAAAGAAATATCAGGTTATTTATAAAGATTATCCCATCAAGCTATCATCAGACCTCTCATTAGAAAGAATGCCAACAAGGAAAGAATGGGAAAACTGGGAACCAGCAGTTAGCATAATGGCTATGTCGCTGGACTCCCACATAATTGACTGCGGTTCGCGTCCCGAATCCAGTGGCTTAAAACTCATGCCGGGCGCATGTGCGTGCGTGCCCAAGATCCTGAGAGGAAAATGGAGGAGAAGGGTTGCGGCATGACCATCCCCTCTGGGGGGTGATTTCTCGCTTTCTGTCTCTATGTCTCTCTCTGTCTGTGTGACGAGCGCATGCACCCTATAGCAAAAACCTCTCAAAAAAAAAGAAAAAAGAAAAAAGAAAAAAAGAATGGGAAAACATATTCAAAGTGTTAAGTGAAAAACAGTTTCAACCAAGAGTACTGTACCAGGCAAGGTTATCCTTCATATGGAAAGAAAAGATAAAAGCATTCTCAGATAAACAAGACCTAAAAGAATTTGCCAACATCTGAAGATTAACCAGAAAACTATAGAACTAAGGTGGATCTCAAGTAAGCCAACAGAAGCTCTTGGAAAGATGACCTGGCACCATAAACAGTTCTGCCTGGCAGAGAGGATTAGAGAAGCTATATGAAAGAATTTGTACCATAGTATAACCTGGACTTTTCCAGCCCAGCATTATAATCAGTAGAGATTGCAAAAGAGCAAGCACAACCAGAGGATTGTCTTAAAGAAGATTTTGAAGGAAGAAAAATAAAATGACCTTTGATAGTAGATGGTATTATCACAGAATATTTAGTAGGCAGAGCTGAACTGAGAAGGTTTATGTGTGACTTGTGTGCTAGGTGTTTGCTTTTAAACAGTTTGAGTAGTTGACATGTAAATATTTTCTCAAACATGTTTAAAAACATACTATCTCCATTGTTACAGAGTCACAAACAAACTTATAACAAATATTTTGAACATTATCTTTAAAACTCAGTTTGTTGAAATTTTGAAAGTCGTTTATTAACCGTCAAGAACTATGGAGTATGAGAAAAAAAATTTTGATATGTAAAGTAAATGTGGGAAAATGTAAAAATAAATAAATAAATAAATGATAGAAAAAAAAGAAGTATGCAGGAGGAGATAATCTGTGATCTCTAAGCAGTGCCATTTTTCTCCCTTTGTGCAGCAGATTCCATGGAAATTGAGAATTAATCTCACTCTAAAAGTATTCAGAGATTTGAATACTGTGCACCTAGACAGACCTTTCCAGAAACTCAGTATCTGGAGGCTGAGCAGAAAAGTGAGAAAGATAAAAGAAAAAAGGAAAATAAAACAAACAAAAAAGAGAAAAACAGGACTAAAACTGAATAAATAGGGTGCTCTAACCTGGCTAGATCTGGGAGACAGGAGGGTGAAGTTTGGGCAGAAAATCTTCAGTGGTCCTAATCCCTGAAAAGAGCCACCCGGAACTCAAATACAGATGGTTGGTGATTGGCTTGTCCTGGATAGATCTGGGGGGCAGAAAGGTAAAGTCTGGGCAGAAGATCTTCAGTGGTCCTAATCCTCTTGCTTTGTTTCTGATCTTAGGAAGAAAGCATGCAATTTCTCACTATTCAATGTGCTATAACTTGTAGATTTTTTAAAATGCTATTTGTTAGGTTAAGGAATTTCCATTCTAATATGTTAGTTTAAGGAATTTCCATTCTATCCCTAGTTTGGCATGAATTGTTTATCATAAGTGTATATTTAATTTTGTCAAATGTTCTCTCTGCATCTTCTGAGATAATTATGTGGTTTAGTCTATTAATATGGTGAATTATAGTGATTCATTTTTCAAATGTTGAAACAGCCTTGCATTGCTGGCATGAACCACTCTTTGTTGTGATATGATTTTTTGTTTGTTTGTTTTTAGTTTGCTATATAGCATGTGTGTGCTCATCAGAGAGAGACAGAGAGAGAGAGGGAAAGTGAGAAAACATCCCCTCAGAGGGGAATAGTCATACATTTCCTCCATTCTCCTCTCAGGATTTTGGCCACACATGCACATGGACCTGGTTTGTTATTCAGGGTGCTGGGACTCAAACCACAAAGTCATCCATGTAAGATCCAGCCACCTTAACCACCACACCACTGGCTGGTCTTGTTGTGGTATATTTATTACCTCTTTATGTGTATTAGCTCTTTATATTTTGTGTATATTTTTATATATGTAAATACATAATTATATTTATATGTAGCTAATATTAAGATGGAGATTCTTTTTTATTTGTTTCATTTTATTATTATTATTTTAAAATTATTTAACTATATTTATTTATTTGTTGTAATTTTACCACACAAGGACAGAGAGAGAGAGAGAAAGTGAGAAAGTAAGCTGCCAGGTCCGGGACTTGAAACATAGTCGGCTGTGTGGGAGTCCAGAATCCTAAACCATCATGCCACCTACTGGCCCCTTCATTATTATTTTTTAAATTTTACTGGAGAGAGACAGAGAGAGAGAGAGAAAGAAAAGGAAAACCTTGGTCAGCCATGTGGGAATTGAGCACACACCACCTGCTGGTCCCTTGTGTCATGTTCATGAAGGATGGTCTGCAGTATTCTTTTTCTGTCATATCTTTTTGGAATTTGGGTAATGTAGGAATAGTAAAATAAGTTGGAAAATATTTCCTCCTCTTTTTTATTTTCTTTTTGGAAAAGAATATTTAATCTGAAATTTTGGCAAGGATGTGGAGAAATTGGAACTCTGATGCATTGCTTTGTAGGAATATAAAATGGTGCAGCCTCCAGGGAAAATAGTTTGGTAATTCCTCAATCAGTTAAACAGAATTATCATATAATCCATCAACTCCACTCCTAGCTATATACCCCAAATAACTTTAAACAGGTATTCAAACAAAAACTTGTACACTAACATTCATAGAAGCACTGTTCACAATAGCCAAAAGATAGAAACTACCCAATGTCCATCAATTGATGAGTGAATAAACAAAATGCTGTATATCCATTCAATGAGATATTATTTACCTATAAAAAAAGAATGTATCATGGATACATACCACAACATAAACTTTAAAAACATTATACTAAGTGAAATAAGTCAGACACGGAAGGCCATATGTTTTAAGATTCCATTTAAATGAAATATCTAAAATAGAGAGATTTGTAGAGATAGACAGCAGTAATGGGTGCCAGGGGCTAGGATGAAAAGGAGATTGTGGGGAGTGGAAGGAGACTGTTTAATGAGTATGGGGGGTTTTTTTGGAGAGATTTATAGGTCATGTGCACTCACCAGAAGGAGAGACAGAAAGCAAAAAATCTCCCCCCGGGGGGGATGGCCCTGCTGCAATCCCTTCTCCTCCATTCTCCTCTCAGGAACTTGGGCATGCACACACATGTGCCTGGCATGAGTTTAAGCCACCGGGTCCGGGACACAAACCATGGTACAACACATAGCTATTGCGCCAACTGCTGGTCTCATGAGTATGGAGTTTCTTTTTTTTTTCTTCTTCTTCTTCTTTTTTTGGAGAGGTTTTTGCTATAGGGCACGTGCACTCACCAGACAGACAGAGAGAGACAGAGAGACAGAAAGCAAGAAATCACCCCCCAGGGGGGATGGCCATGCTGCAATCCCTTCTCCTCCATTCTCCTCTTGGGATCTTGGGCATGCACGCACACGCACCCAACGTGAGTTTAAGCCACCAGGTCCGGGACTCAAACCGCAGTCGACTACGTGGGAGTCCAGCGACATAGCCATTATGCTAACTGCTGGTCCCTAGAGTTTCTTTTTGAAGTGATAAAAATATTCCGTAATTAGTGATGATGGTGTCTCAAATTTTTGAATATATAAATTGCAACTGAGTTATGAGAGGGGACTTTAAAAGTTTGTGAATGACAGGACATAACAAAAAAAGGAAACTACAGACCAATATCCCTGATGAATATAGATGCAAAAATTCTCAACAAGATACTAGCAAATTGTATCCAACAACACATTAAAAAGATTATACACCATGACCAAATAAGCTTTATTTCAGGGATACAAGCATGATTCAACATAAGCAAAACCATAAATGTAATATATCACAGTATCAGAAGGAAAGACAAAAAAAAATGATCATCTCAATCAATGCAGAGAAAGCATTAGATAAAATACAATATTTGTAGATGGCATGATTAAATACATATAGAATCCAAAAGAATCCACACAAAAAGTCCTGGAAGTGATAAATGAATAAAATGACAGGATATAAAAATCAATCTACAAAAATCTATAGCATTTCTATACACAAACAAGGAGCATATTGATGTGGAATTGCAGAAACAATCACATTTACAATAGCCACAAAAAGTATATGACACCTAGGAATAAACCTAACTAAAGAAGTGAAAGACTTCTCCAAAGAAAACTTTGAAAAACTTTGAAAAGAAATTGAAAATGATACAAAAAATGGAAAGACATCCCATGTTCCTGAATTAGAAGAATTAATGTAATTAAAATGTCAATCCTACCCAAATCAATCTACAAATTCAACGCAATTCTACTCAAAATACCAGAGATAGTCTTCACAGAAGCAGAAAAAAACAATCATAAAATTTGCCTGAAGGGCCCAGCAGGTGGCATGTTGGTTAAAGTGCTGATTTTCTACATGGCTGACCACAGTTCAAGTCCCAGACACAGTGACTTGAAAATCACAACAAATAAATAGATAAGTAAGTAAATAAGTAAATGTTAAAAGGAAACAAGAATTCTCTCAAAAATAATTTTTTTGGTTTGGAACAACAAAAGGTCCTGTATCACCAAAGCAATACTATGGAGGCATCTCACTTCTGACCTCAAAATATATTGCAAAGCTGTGATAATAAAAACAGCATGGTATTGGCACAAAAACATGTAAACCAATGGGGACCAGCAGTTAGCATAATGGCTATGTCGCTGGACTCCCATGCAGTCAACTGTGGTTTGAATCCCGGACCTAGCAGCTTAAACTCACGCCAGGCACGTGTGCATGCATGCCCAAGATCCTGAGAGGAGAATGGAAGAGAAGGGATTGTGGAATGGCCATCCCCCCTGGGGGGGTGATTTCTCACTTTCTGTCTCTCTGTCTCTCTCCGTTTTTCTGGCAAGCGCACGTGCCCTATAGCAAGAACCTCTCCAAAAAAAAGAAAAGAAAAAAAAATCATGTAAACTAATGGAACAGAATAGAGGACCCAGAATCAAACCCCAAAACATACAACCAACTGATTTTTAACAAAATACACAAGATAACCCAGTGGGGGGAAATAAAATCTCTTCAGCAAATGGTGATGGAAAAACTGGATATCCATCTGCAGAAAAATGAAACTGGACCCCTATCTCGTGCCATTAACAAAACCAACTCAAAATGGATCAAGGATCCAAACATAAAATCTCAAACTATAAAATTACTGGTGGAAAACACAGAAGAAACTCTTGGAGACATTGGAGTTGGCAAAGACTTTTAAAATAAGACCCCCAAAGCACAGACAATAATCCTGAAAACAGACAAGTGGGACTACATAGGCTAACAAAGTTCTGCACAGCAAAAGAAACAATAATTAGGGTGAGGCGACAACCGCCAGAATAGGAGAATATATTTGTAAACTATGCCTCAGATAAGGGAGTGATAACCAGAATGTACAGGAAACTCAAGCAGCTTACCCACAAAATAAGTAAGTAAATAAATAAATATAATAAAACAATTCAATTAAAAGGTGGGCAAATGAACTAAACAGGCAACTCTCCAAGGAAGACATATGAATGGAGAAAAAGCATATGAAAAAATACTCAACATCTCTTATCATAAGAGAAATGCAAATCAAAACCATGATGAGATACCACTTAGCCCATCAGAATGGCTAAGATTAAAAAAATAATGAGGGGCCAGCAAGTGGTATGGTGGTTAAGGTACTGAACTCCCACATGACCAACCATGGTTTGAGTTCTGGGTCTGGTGATTTGCTTTCTTATTTTCTCTCTCTCTCTCTCTCCCTCTCTCTCTTGCTCTCTCTCTGATGAGCACATGTACCCTATAACAAATTAAAATAAATAATAATAGGGACCAGCAGGTGGCGTGGTGGTTAAGGTGTTGTACACCCCACATGGGTGACCGTGGTTGGAGTCCTGGACCTGGTGGCTTCCTTTCTCACTTTCTGTTTCTCTCTCTTTCTCTCTGGCCAAATTATAAAAATTAATAAATAAATTGGGACCAGCAGTTGGCATAATGTTTGTCGTTGGACTCCCATGTAACTAACCACTGTTCGAGTCCCAGACCTGGTGGCTTAAACTCATTGCGGGCGCATGTGCATGCACGCCCAAGATCCTGGGAGGAGAATGGAGGAGAAGGGATCGTGGCGTGGCCATCCCCCCGGGGGGTGATTTCTCACTTTCTGTCTCTCTGTCTCTCTTTGTCTTTCTGGCGAGCGCATGCACCTGAGTTTAAGCCACCAGGTCTGGGACTCGAACAGTGGTTAGTTACATGGGAGTCCAACGACATAGCCATTACACTAACTGCTGGTCCTGATGAATATAATGTTGAGCAAATGAGCCATACTGTGAAAGATGCACACTGTATATCCCCATTCAGTATATACTGAGTATCTGCACTCTATGGCAAAAATGGAAAGATCCAAAAATATAGTAGAGAGAATAAGTGTAGATACCAGAGACTGTAAGGGAAAGGAGTGGGTGGTAGAGTGTAGGTGGAAAGGGTAAAGAGAAGAAATATTTAACAGACAAAAGAATATAAAGTTCTCTGTTTAAAAAAAGTTCTTTAATTTTTACTTTATAAAAATAAAAATTGAAAGACAAGAAAAAATTAGATATACAACCCAGCAATCCCATTCACCCAAGATAGATTAAAAACTTATTTTTACATTAAAACCTGTGTGTGAATGTTTTAAATAGTTTTGTTTATAGTTGTCAAAAACTGGAAACAACTCCTGTGTCTTTCAACTTCTATCATGACTGTGATAGTTAATATATGACTTTATACATTCATTATAACCCAGAGGAATATATACCATAAAAAGAATTTGACTACATTTAAAAATTGTATAAGGGTTATGGGTGATAGGCAGCCATAGTAGAATGTTCTGGACATTGCTGCTTGGCAGACTGAAGCCACATAGGAGGCCTAGGTTTGATTCCTAGCCCACTCTAAAAAAAAAAAAATTGAGCACAGTAGTGCACACCTGTGATCTTAGCTACTCAGGAGGCTGAGACAATAGGATCATGAGCTCATGGCCAGGATGGGCAACATAGCAAGATCTTGTCTGAAATAGACAGGTGTAGTGGCACATGCCTGTGGTCCCAGCTACTCAGGAGACTGAGGCAAGGCATAGTGAGGCCCTGTCAAAAACAAAACAAAACAAACAAACAAAAACTATCACCACCACCACCACCACCACCACACACACACACACACACACACACACACAATTTTTTTTTTTATAAAGGATGTAGGGCAGGGTCGGTGTGTGTGTGTGTGTGTGCCCAAATACTGAAAGGATTGTGAGATGGAGGAGAAGAGATTGCTGTGTGACCACGCACCATTGGTGGATGCCTTTCCTTTCTCCTTCTCTCTCTGTCTTCCTCTGGTGAGAATGCACTTCTGCAATTAAAAAGAAAAGTGAGGTCACCTAGAGTTGAGTACAAAATTTCAAAAGTGAACTTATCTTACAAATTAATAGCATTACACTGAAGAGGGTCAGGAGAAATAACATAACCTTCATCACTTAAAAATAGTAATCTTACTGAATATTGTAAGAATATAGATGAAAACAACTTATCATAAATATTATCCTCTAGTTAGTAAGTTTGTTTCTCCCAGGGGTATGGTTTAGTAATTCTAATTTTAATTTGTTATAGGGCATGTGTGCTCACAAGAGAGAGAGACAGAGAAAGTGAGAAAGAAGTTGCCAGGTCTAGGACTTGAATCATGGACCACCATGCCACCTGCTGGCCCCTAGTTTCTTTATGGTAAAAAACAAAACAAAACAAAACAAAACAAAACAAAACAAAACAAAACAAAACAAAACAAAACAAAACAAAAC
>NW_006203591.1:21352-27061 GCF_000334495.1 Tupaia belangeri chinensis | reverse complement strand
GGGAAAAATCTCTCAAAAAAAAAAAAAAACTTCATGTTAATTTTAGACTTGAGCAAGTAAGTAAATATGTCTTAGTTAACGAGAGTCAGATTTCTCACTGTCAATGAAAGAAGTTATAATTAAGAAAATGGGGAAGCCTACTATGAACCCTCTAGTGTGGGATTGGAATCAGAGACAGAGAGAGAAAGAGGGAGAGAATGTGAATGTATTTATGCATGGGTTAATATACAAACATACATTTCCAAGCTTCCAAGTTAGCTAAGAGGGCCTGGAAGTAATAATATTTGTCTCAATGAGCACACATAGCTACCAGATCTTGGTTTCTGAATACCATTTTTTAATAAAAGGAACTAGATTTCTTTGAAAAAGTACTTGAACTGAGGCAGAGAAAATACAAGATGAGCTGGAGCAGCTTGTAATCTTTTTTTTAAAGAATTATTTATGTAATTTTATTTATTCATTTGTTTAATTTAATTTGAACAGAGAGAGAGGAGAGAGAGAGAGAGAGAGAGAGAGAAAGTGAGGAAGCAAGCCATCAGGTTCAGGACTCAAACCATGGTTGGCCATTTGAGAATGTCCAGCACCTTGACTACCACGCCAACTGCTGGTCCCCCATCTTATAGTCTTATAAGTAAGGAAGCACTCAAAATAAGATAAGGCACATCCAAAGGGCAAAATAAATTGACCTGAAAGACCTCACTGTCCCGTCCCTGTTCGGGCTCCAGGTGTCCCGACCTGGGGGGACAGCTGAACAGGTTTCCTGAGTGAAGGAGTGAGAGCCGGGACAAGCAGCGTAGTGTTACAGCACGGAGACGACAGTGTCGTCCGTTTATTGTGGGCAGCACGGTACAGCACAGAGACGACGCAGTGTCACAGCTCTTCAGGGTCGTCCGGAGACGATGTAGTGTTACAACTCTTCAGGGTCTCCCAGGTCATCTGGAGATGATGCAGTGTCAGCTCTTCAGGATCTTCAGGGTTGTCTGGAGACTGCACAGTGTTTCAGCTCTTCAGGCTCTTCAGTCGTCGTCTTCCTGGTCGTCGTTGTCTTGGTCGTCATTGTCTTCTTGGTCGTCGTTGTCTTCTGGCTACTGTGGGCCAGGCATTGTGGTTATATACACTCTGGTGGGTTGTAAACGGTGGGCCCTGATTGGTCGTAAACGGTGAGCCGTGATTGGTTGCTTTGGGACCAATCATGAGGTGCCAGATATGCAAATTTGAGGGATTCTAGTGGCCAATCAGAGCAGGGTTTCAAAGGTCAGGTTTTTGGAAGGGAACCAATCATGGTAATTGTTTGCTCCCTGAGAAACCTTGGCAGACTCGCCAGTGCGCAGCCTCCCACACCTCACAATGGCCAAAGCTGAAACAGTTTGAAAGTAAATAATAGTAAATCATAGCCCACATGTTAAAATAAATATATGTGAGTTCAAGTTGTTGTAAGTAAATTAATGAATAACTGAAAGAGAGAAGAATAAATCCATGGGGGCAGCAGATGGCATAGCAGTTATGTCACTGGACTCCCACATGGCTGATTGAGGTTCAAATCCTGGACTTAGTGACTTGAAATTCATACTGGGCGTGTGAGCATATATCCCCAAGATTCTGAGAGGAGAGTGGAGCGGAAGGGATTGCAACATGGCCATCCCTTGGGATGGGTGTCTTCTCACTTTCCTTCTCACTGTCTCTGTCTCTGTGGCAAGCACACATGCCCTAAGGCAAGAAGCCTCTAATAAATAAATAAATAAATACACTAGAAAATCACTATTAGAATAACCCTGTCATAATTGGTGCAGGTAAGATCCACCCATAGACACTAAAATTAGTGGGTGAAACTTTAATGAAAAATAATGTATTTGTGGAACCAGCAGATGGCATAATGGTTATGTATTTGGACTCCCACATAGTTGACCGCAGTTCGCGTCCTGGACCCAGTAGCTTAAAACTCACACCAGGTGTGTGTGCATGCATGCCCAAAATCCTGAGAGGAGAATGGAGGAGAAGGGATTGTAGCATGGCCATTCCCCACCCCTTCCCAGGAGGTGATTTCTTTTTTTTTTTTTTTTTGGAGGGTTTTTTGCTTTACGGGATAGCTCGCCAGACAGACAGAGAGAGAGAGACATAGAGACAGAAAGCGAGAAATCACCCCCAGGGGGGATGGTCACACCGCAATCCCTTCTCCATTCTCTTGGAATCTTGGGCACGCACGCACACGCGCCCGGCGTGAGTTCTAAGCCACCGGGTCCAGGACGTGAACCACATTCGACTATGTGGGAGTCCAGCAACATAGCCATTACACTAACTGCTGGTTCCCAGGAGGTGATTTCTTGCTTTCTGTCTCTCTCTGTCTCTCTGCTGAGTACATGTGCCCTATAGCAAAAATCTCAAAAAAAATAAATAAATAAAAGAAGAATGTATTTGCATTATTTCAAAGTACTTTCCCAAGATATTTATTAATTACAAAGGGAAAGAACAGTAACTTATGGTAAAGAAACCCAGCAGTGATAAAGATTATTATCGACAGGAAAATAAAGACATTATGTGAACCCTTATCCAATGCATTGAGAAAAACACATCACTTCTGTAGCATTCTTGCCAAAAATGCATAATCTCACTCTAATATTAAAAAATAATAAGACAAACTCAAATTGAAGGACATTTTACAAAATAGCTAACCACTACTGTTCCAATGTGTCAAGGTCTTGAGAGACAAGGAAAGACAAAAGGGCTGCCACAGATTCGAGGAGACTAATTGACATGAAAACTAAATTCCACATGGTGTCTGTTGGATCCTGGAAGTGAAAAAACATGGGACAGGGGACAGGAACCCTAAACATATAGTTAGAGTATGGGCCCAAAATGGAATCACAAATGATTAAGTTTTGAGATGGAGACAAAGCAGCTCTGCTGCTTGCTCTTTTTTTTGGAGAGCTTTTTTTTTTTTTTTTTTTTTCTGAACTTTTTTTTGAGAGGTTTTTGCTATAGGGTGTGTGCACTCACCAGAAAGACAGACAGACAGAAAACAAGAAATCAACCCCCAAGGGGAATGGCCACACCACAATCCCTTCTCCTCCATTCTCCTCTCGGGATCTCGGGCATGCATGCACACGTGCCTGGAGTGAGTTTAAGTCACTGGGTCTGGGACTCGAACCATGGTCGACTATATGGCAGTCCAGTGACATAGCCATTATGCTAACTGCTGGTCCCTGCTGCTTGCTCTTTGAGAGACCTTGCAGTGGCTCAATTACTGACCTAAGCAGCATGATCTAGACCTAAAACAAAGGCTTTTTCCAGACCCCACCATATTCCAGGAAGAGGATAAGATAAGGGTTTTCATGGCCAAACCTTCTAGACAAAGAATCTCCTGACCTTGCACCCACTCCAAAACTAGGAGAATAGTTGGACCCATCCAGCATGTACACCTCCCCACCAAGAAGGGAAGGCATGCACAAGCCCCACCTAGAATAAGTCCGGACAAAGCCCTTCCTTGTCTAAATAAAAACCCCTTTCCACAGTTCTTCCTTGGCAACCCGTTTTCCGGGACCCCCCCCCCCATTCAGGTGCTCTAGTTTTTCCTTCCCTCTCCTTTAAAAAACTCCCCACTTTGCTATACCTACTCTTTGTGTCAGCGGCTCTAATTCTTCTGAACATGGGACAAGGACCCATGTCTCACTGTGAATGTGAGCCTGATCACCCCTGAGCCCCTGAATTCCTGTATCAAATATATTGGGGAAGAAGTAGTGAACTAAGAATAAAACCTAGGGAATGATAGGCGACATCATCTGGACACTTACAGGAGGAAAACAACAAGAATGCGGATAATGAATAGTTCCAATTGAAGTCCAACAAGGAAGGGACTCAGTGATTTGGGAAATGCTGGTATATCCATGACCTTCTCTAATGTGAGTTTGACATTCCTACTACATATCCCACTACTGCTCTAAAAATTACAGTTCTTGAGCTGGATGGAAAGACATCAAAGATGTACAGGGGTGGCACAATATGCCTGACCGATCACTTCAAATCTTTGTGGGCCAGTAACGTTCCTAGGTTTGGACTAGCTCATCCCATGGCTCTGTGGAAATCCCTGATCTGATCCAGAAGGGTGTGATCCAACACAAACAGAAATACAGCCAGTGAAGGAGCAAGAAACTGAGGCAGGACAGAGTAACTTTTGACAGGCTCCATTCCTGTTCTCCTATGCATTATCGTCCTTACTCATCTAACTGCATTCCTCCCTGCCCCTACACCCTTATTTTTTACTATCTGCAGCAGGTATTGCTGGGAAAACCAGTGAGTAAACAGCATTACTAAGTTTTTTAATTGGGCTCATAGGGAGTGGGAAAGTAAGGCTTTGGAAGACCAAGAGCCAATGTATAGGCCCTCCTGAGGTGGGACAAAGTGAGATCCTGGAGACACAGGGATAACACAGTGAGTACATACTCTTTTTGGAGGCAACTTATCAAAAAAGCTGCTTCTTGGGGGTGGGGGGGAAATAAAATTTAGGGGCCAGCAGGTGGCATAGTGGTTAAGCACCAAATTCCCATGTGACCAACTGTGGTTCGAGTCCTGGACCTGGCGGCTTCTTTCTCATTTTCTCTCTCTCTCTTTCCTCTCTCTCTTTCTCTCTCTTGTCTCTCTCTGGTGAGCACACATTCCCTATAACAAATTTTAAAAAATACTAATAATAGTAAATAAATTAAATAATTCTTTTTTTTGAGAGAGATATTTTTGCTATAGGGCATGTGTGCTTTCCAGAGAAACAGAGAGAGGCAAAGAGACAGAAAGTGAAAAATCACTCCCCGGGGGGATGACCATGTCACAACCACTTCTCCTCTATTATCCTGTTGGGATTTTGGCATGCACACACACATGCCTGGAGTGAGTTTAAGACACTGAGTCCAGGACTTTTTAAAAAATTTTTTGTTTGTTTGTTTGGTGGGTCCAGGACTTTAACCTCAGTCAACTCTATGGGAGTCCAGCAATGTAACCATTATACCATCTAATGCTCCCAATAACTAAAAAAAAAAAAAAAAAAAACAAATGCTATAGATCAGGGACAAGGAGAAGGCGGTATGGTAGTTGAAGTGCTGAACTCTTACTGCTGGCCAACCGCAGTTTAAGTTCCAGACCTGGTGGCTTGACAATTACACCATACATGTGTGTGTGCCCAAAGTCCTGAGAAGAAAATAGAGGAGAAGGGATTGTGTCATGGTCATCCCCCTTGGGGTGGGGTGATTTCTCACTTTCCCTCTCTCTGTCTTTCTTTGTCTCTCTCCAGAAAGTGCATATGCCCTATGAAAAAGCCTATAAAAGGAAAAAAAAATACCTATATGTTAGTTAGTAGTATTATTCTGATGTTCATTTCAAGTTTCAATCGTATACTATGGTTATAAAAGATGTTAACATGAAGAGAAACTATTTTCAACTTTTTTATAAGTCTAAAATTATTTCAAAATGAAGTTAAATGAAAGTTCATGAGAGATCATGGGAACCAGCAGTTAGCGTAATGGCTATGTTGCTGGACTCCCATGTAGTCGACCGCGGTTCGCATCCCGGACCCGGTGGCTTAGAACTCACGCTGGGAGTGTGTGCGTGCGTGCCCAAGATCCCGAGAGGAGAATGGAGGAGAAGGGATTGCAGCGTGACCACCCCCCCTGGGGGGTGATTTCTTGCTTTCTGTCTCTCTGTCTCTCTCTGTCTGTCTGGCGAGTG
>NW_006203591.1:18480-21321 GCF_000334495.1 Tupaia belangeri chinensis | reverse complement strand
TCGCCCAAATAGTAAAACCCCCCCCCCCCCCCCCCAAAAAAAAAAAGTTCATGAGAGATCATGATCAAAAGTAGCTAAGTGTGGAATTCTTGGTCTTATGGCAAATATGTGCTTACCTTTACAAGAAACTGTTTTCCTAGGTAGTGATACCATTTCACACTCCTAACAAGAATTTCTGGGAGTTCCAGTTGATGCCCATCTACATCAACACTTGGTAGACTGTATGTATGAGGGGACTTTAAAAAGTTTGTAGAAAAATGGAACTAAAGTCCAAGTTTATTTTGGTACAAAAAAATGAATTTTATGCATAGTTTTTCATATTAACTTTTTGGAGATTTCCTTATATTGTGGTAGTCAGATTCTAAGATGACCCCAGCGATGCCTGCCTCCTCATATTCACTCCTTTGTGTCTCTTGGAACTGAGATTCTAAGTCCAGCAGCCATGTGAATGAGCTTAGAATTGTGACCTCCAGGTCTAGTCAATACTTCAGATAATATCTTAACTACAGCTGATGCAGGAAGTTTGGGTGCATGGGCCCAATACCCAGTGCAGAAACAGTAGCAAACCTAGTTCCTTGTCTCACACAAATGAATAATTAAAGACAAGGCCATAGGGAAAGGATAGTAAAGTGGAGAGTTCATTAAGAGAAGAAAAGAGGAACAGAGCTCTCAAGCAAAGAGCAGGTCTCAAATGGACTGCCGAGGAAGAACTGAGTTGCACTGTGTAAATCTTTGGTTCTTTAGGTCCAGATCTCTAAGATTAGAGATCCTCCCTAAGATGCAGAATGAAAAACCATAAACACTTATAAAATATGAAAAGGGAAGTTTTAATAGGAAAGTAGAGATGTTGTTTTTTCTTTTTTTTTTTTTTTGGAGAGGTTTTCGCTATAGGGCACGTGCGCTCGCCAGATAGACAGAGACATAGAGACAGAAAGCGAGAAATCACCCACTGGGGGGATGGTCCAGCCACACTCCCTTCTCCTCCATTCTCCTCTCGGGATCTTGGGCACGCACGCACACGCGCCCGGCGTGAGTTGTAAGTCACCTGGTCCAGGACGCGAACCGCGGTTGACTACGTGGGAGTCCAGCGACATAGCCATTACGCTAACTGCTGGTTCCCAGGAAAGTAGAGATTTTTAATAGAAAAGAAATACACCTCCCATGCCAGAAAGGCATGCAGTTGGGCAGCTGCCAGAGAAGGACAATTGCCTGGGCATGGAATTAAGTGTTACTTTTTTTTTTTTTAAAGAGATTGTTTTTTACTATAGAGTACATGCACTTTCCGGAGAGATGGAGAGATAGAAAGTGAGAAATCAACCCCCAGGGAGGATGGACACACTGTAGTCCCTTCTCCTCCATTCTCCACTTGGGATCTTGGGCATGCACACAAATGTGCCTGGTGTGAGTTTTAAGTTGCCAGATCTGAGATTTGAATGATGGTCAATTATGTGGGAGTCCAGAGATGTAACCATTATGCCATCTGTTGGTCCCAAGATTAGGTGCTATTTTTATCTTGAAAGTTGGTAATGCATTTTAGGAGAAGGTCTGTCATAGTATCTGGCTTCTTTGTTTGGAATTTATGGGTATTTTCCTGCACTTGCACATCTCTCTCAGGTGAAGAGTTTAATTACCTAATCTTGCATACCCAGCATGAACTTTGAAGATATGAGCATTCATATATGGCTGAACTACCCTATTAGTTTATTGCTCCAATGGGAATTCAGATGTTGACTTAGCATCCCATCCTGGTGGTGAATTTCTCTGTGTATATTTGGGATGGCAGGAGGAAAGATACAATCTTCCTGGGACACAGAGCTGGATGGGAGGAAGGACACTTTGCAGAGGGTCTGGAAAGTATCTGGTCCATTCTCCTCTTGGGATCTTGGGCAAGCACACACATGCACCTGGAGTGAGTTTAAGCCACAGCATCTGGGTCCTGAACCATGGTCAATTACATGGGAGTCCAATGACCTAGCCATTACACCAACTGCTGGTCCCACATGTGTATTTTTTTAACTTTTCAAAGTGAGAATTTTTTTGCATTTTTATTTATATTTAATCACTGTATATCTTTACAATGTACATCACGGTTTTTCCCAGTATGAATACAGTGCATATCATTCAAGTCAAAGACATTACTGTACAGATTATCATCAGCATATAACTTCATGTTTGTGTCTATTAAATGTTTGTTTGTATATGTTTTTTAAAATTTTTATAGAGAGGTTTTTGCTATAGGGCGTGTGTGTTTGCCAGAAAGAAAGAGAAAGACAGAGAGATAGAAAGCGAAAAATCACCCCACAGGGGGGATGGCCACACAGCAATCCCTTCTCCTCCATTCTCCTCTCGGGATCTTGGGCACACACGTACATGCGCCCGGCAAACAGTGGTCAAATACATGGGAGTCCAGCGACATAACCATTACGCTAACTGCTGGACCCTGTATATGTATTTTTAATTGCCAGAGGTGGCATCTACTCTCCAGAAAGAGAAAGAGAGAGAAAGCACCCCCTGATAGGGTGCAGTCATACCACAATCCTTTTATCTCTATTTCTTCTTCCTGGCAGGATTCTGGGCACACACACACATTTTCTGGCATGGTTTTTAAGTTGCTGGGCTGGTATTCAAACACTATCAATCATGTGGGATCCAGCTCTCAATGCATAGCCCTTAACCATTGCCCTACAGGACTGGCCCTGCTAATATGCATATGTAAACTTCATTAAGACATTATCCTTTACCTATGACATCAGCAAAACAAAACAAACAAAGTTGAGGAGAAAGAGGTGATAGAGGCACTTCCATATAGTGATGTCTAAGTGCAAATTAAAAATAGCATTG